>NW_023339807.1:605273-608961 GCF_004916995.1 Morone saxatilis
TCAACGAAACTTCACACGTTTGATTAGAGTCCCACCCTGAACACGTCAACATGATAATATCAGTAGCGCCCCCTACTGATGATATGTGATGAATGTGGTGAATTTTCGTTGAAGGGCGTGTGCTCGCGGCATGGCGTCAAACGTGGACTAAGCTAAGCTAACTAGCTAACAGCAGCTACATTTGGCAGCAGTTACTTTACTGTCCATCAGGAAACTTGCAGAGAATTGATCCAGTTTCACCAAAATCACTGACATAGCTGGTGGTGTGTGACTTAGTGCCCTAAAGCATAATGCACTTGTTCTGACATGGGCATATGGGGCACAGAGTGGGAATGACACCATTCACCCTATTACAACATAGCGTTACATTAAAATGATTTTGAAGCTGTTATTTTTTGGTCAAAAGGTTACATAATGTTGCTTTAAATGTATGTATATCTTGAGAGCATTGAAAAGGAAACACTGACATCTCTTCTGTGGAGTTTGGCTGGCTCTCATGGCTTTCACTTCTGAAATAATTAAAATCAAATGGCAGATATGGCACTTCTAAACTTAAATGAGAATTTGACTGTAGGTCTTGGTCTATGTGGCAGGAACCTGATAGGGGTGTCCAGTGTTTAGCATTCTGCTCTGCACTGCTGGATGCCATGTGATGAACACAAGCTGCAGCTGCAGAGCAGAGACGAATCTGTTTTCCCTTGTTCCCCACAGACAGGACAACTTTCTGTCCTAGATACATAGTTTGTTTGGTATTTTGTCACAGCTCTGCTTGGGTGGTTAAGAGCCCTGGAAAAAAGAAATTGTATGAGGTGAAGAGAGCATGTCTGGAGAGGGAGTAGCCTGGCTGGCAGAGCGGGGCTCTCTCATGTTGTGTCAACAAACATGGAATTTTACAAGGTCCGACTCTCAAGGAGGCCAATACTGTGTCCTGTTTTCATAACCCAGAACAGCTTCTTTGCAGTATAGTGGCCTCATCAAGGGCAGCTGTGGCTCAGAGGCAGAGCGGGACCTCCCCTAATCGGAAGGTTGTTGGTTCGATCCCTGGCTCCTCCTGCCAAGTGTCAAAGTATCCTTGGGCAAGATACTGAACCCCAAATTGCTCCTGATGCACAGCATCGGTGTATGAATGAGTTTCTCTTTGATGGACTTTGCCATCACTGTGTGTGAAAGGGTGAATGTGGCACGTACGTATTTACCATTTACCATCAGACACTCATTCCCGAAGAGAGGGGAAGCTGCAGCTGGCCAGATGCCAAAATAATGTGGAACATGCCCACTTTTCAAGTGAATAGGCATTATATAGCAACAAGATGTGGTAGGACAGTGAAACTGTGCAGAGCTCGGGGACCAACTCCAGTTCTAAACCATTGCCTTGGTCAAGGGCACTGACCAGATAATTAACTTTGACAACTGAAAAAAAAAGTAACACGAGACCCACGCAAACAAGGGGAGAACATACAAACTTGACAGACAGGCCTCAGGACATTGTTGCTGTAAGGTGACAGTGCTAACCACTGAGCCACCATGCTGATGTTGATGCCATTCCCTTGATCTATTAGTTGATCATCTCCAGCTAGTCCATGACCATGGAAAGACAATTTGAAGGTAAAAATGTTGCCCCCATGCCCCTCACAAAAATGTGGGCTAACTTTGTAAGAGCTCCAAATGTGAAATCACTACCACTGAAATTATGTTTTCAGTTCTGTACAGTACATGGTTTCTTTGGACTTTTTGGGTTGAAGAATTCATGGTTGATGACATTTTGATTTCAAATCCAAGATTCCATCAATTTTCAGCTCCGAAAGTTACATTTTCTTCGTTCGCTTTAGAGAACTTTCAAATTTGACTCTAAAAACTCTGTTCATGCTGAGTTAGGTCATAAACAGTACACAGAGGTGTTTATTGGAATACATCAGCATATATTTGAACGTCAGTATCAGGTTTATGGAAGTATAAGGTATTTAACAAGGTATTTAACTTAAACTTGACAATGACTATTTAACTGATGGACTACTACTCTTTATCTGAATTTGTTGATTCTCCATACATATTCAGTCATTACTTTTACCAACACACAAGGTGGCAGCAGGTGTTTGCTACAGTCTGGGCTTTTGGAGAAATGCCACTCTTTCACAAAGTTTATGGAAAAAGTCCTGGTCTCTCTACCTGGTCAATATCAGATCTCAAGAGCTAGCACATATCGCAGTTCTCACTGCATGACTCTCTCCAGCGGGGGTTCCCACCTTGGATGCGACGGCTTGATGGCAGATGGTGGTGTTGGCATTAAAGCTTACATAGGTGGTGAAATTCCAGTGACCCTGAGAGCTATGTTGGATGGAGTTTAATACCCCTGGCAAGTTCAACCAATTACCATTACCAGGTCAAGGGTGAGGAGGCAGACGAGACAGTACCTGGTTCTCCACGTTGGGGGTTGGGCATGGGGTTAACTACCACACAGTCAAAAAGAGTGTGAGTTACAGAAACTTTGACAACTGAAACCAAATCACACAATTACCCACCACATGCTTAAAAACAAGTTAGTTACAGACAATCCGTGTTTAGCACAGAAATCCAATAAAAACCCACTCCTTGAATTCAGATGAAATAGGTTGACTCTCCTGCCCTCAAGTCTGTGCCACCCAGACTCCAAAAAGTATAATATACTCCAAACTGTTTTGGCGGCCCATAACATTTTTCGTTTTTTTTTCTATCCGTCTGACAGAATGATGCCATCCGCAATCGATTAACTAGTGGACAGTTTCCCCTTGCTTCTCACTTTCCATACAGTCTACTGACAATTGTACATGCTCTGCAGAAAAGAGAGGGGAGAGGGGGGTGTTCTCTGGTATTACACTAGAAGACGTGGACAGAGTGGATATTTTAAGAGCACGGACCCACAGCAATCAGTGAACACATGTGCTGATGTCATTTGGTGCCATGTTGGTTTCAATCGCTTCAATGGGCTTCATCATAAACAACAAGCCTGCTCTACACATGGCTCCCCTGCTGGACCCAGAATTCAGAAAAATTCAAAAGGTGAACTAGCGTGTGTGCAGTAAGAGACATTATGTAGAATTGCTTTGGCTCAGTAGAGCGGGTCATCCAATAATCAAAAGGTTGGCAGTTTGATCCCCCCCTTCTTCTGCTGCATGTCAAAGTGTCCTTGAGCAAGATACAGAACCAAATTGCTCCTGATGCTGTGCATTGGTGTATTAATGAATTAGTTTCCATTTGTGATGGTCTTTGCTATCACTGTAATAATATGGGTGAATGTGGCATGTATTGTTCAGAGCTTGTGGTCGGAGGAGTAGAATAGTGCTATGTAAGTACAGTCCATTTACCATTACCATTTATCCTGAAGCATGGGACCTGTAACTGTACCCTTACCTGTACCTGCCTGCCTGTCTGCACATTTTTCCTGCCCCATTCCTGTTTACCCATGGAGTCTGTTTGGACTACCTTCTCGTTTTCATGAACTTTCACTGAATGGTCCCCATCTGCCTTGATTGTCTACAGAGACAGCACTGGTTAAAGTTAATAATGACCTTTTGATTGCTTCCGACAATGGACTTGTATTATTAGATCTTAGTGCTGCATTTGACACCATTGACCATAATATTCTTTTACAGAGACTTGAGCATCAAATTGGCATTAAAGGAACCGCACTAAGCTGGTTTAAGTCATATTT
>NW_023339807.1:609061-614569 GCF_004916995.1 Morone saxatilis
GATCAAAGATAACTCCAAGATTCCTGACAGTGGTGCTAGAGGCCAAGGTAATGCCATCTAGAGTAGCTATATCTGTAGACAGTGAGTCTCTAAGGTTTTTGGGGCCAAGTACAAGAATTTAGTTTTTTCTGAGTTTAACATCAGAAATGCAGCTCATCCAGGTTTTAATGTCCTTAAGACATGTTTGTAACTTAGATAACTGATTAATTTCATCGGGCTTGATCGATAGATATAGCTGGGTATCATCTGCATAACAGTGAAATGGTAAATGGATGGTAAATGGACCAGTACTTTCTAGTCTTCCGACCACTCAAAGCGCTTTTACACTACGTGCCACATTCACACAGCGATGGCAAAGTCCATCAAACAGAAAATAAGTAAGTCATACACATTCACACACCGATGCACAGCATTGGCAGCAATTTGGGCTTCAGTATCTTGCTCAAGGATACTTCGACACGTGGCAGGAGGAGCCAGGGATCGAACCAATAACCTTCCCATTAGGGGACAATCCACTCTGCCTCTGAGCCACACACGCCCCTGTGAAAGCTAACATAACAGTGAAAGTTAAGAGACAGAAACCTCAGGCAGACCCCTGCTCTAGGTGGGCAGCCGTCTGCCTCGACCGGTTGGGGTTAGAGTATTATTACAAAAAAGTATTATTAGGGCCCGAGCACTGACAGGTGCAAGGACCTATTGTAATTGTAAGAATTATTAGTTATTATTATTATCATTTTATTTATTTATTTTTTCTGCGCCTATAATCACATTTTGATTAGAATTTGAATTTTTGAACACTTTTCACAAAATTCTCCGGCTTTAAAGGTTTGGAAACATATAGGATAATTTAAGTACACAACATAGATCTAGTATTTTTTAGACATTTTAATGGAGAAATGTTACATATTATACCTTTAAGGGAAATGACAAAGTCACTTTAATGTATATTTCAAAAATGTCACAGTTCACAAATATAACATTTTATAGAGCATTAAAAGAACAAATGTCTTGCATGTTTCCTTAACAACAAATTATAGCCACTGATTTTTATCCTAGAAGTAAGCCATCAATTTTCATCTTTTTGTTAAGGTATAAAAAAAGTGTCTAACCTTAACCCTAACTCACAGTATTTGCTATTACTTTAGTCAGTTTTGTTATTCTAGATTGGTACTGTGTGAAATCATTCTACACTTAAACATAACACTTTCAAAAACACTAGTATAGCCCTTTAAATAATATTTGAATTTTAATTGACTCAGTAGAGTAATTGTAAGTGGTATTACAAGTAAGAAATAAGCATTGAAATATATCTCAACCATAAAAACATAAAATCACAAATGGGAGCCAAAAAGAAAATAACCTGGAATTTTACTCCTTATAGTGATATAGTTTCACTCAACATTTCTGGTCGATCTCACACCTCTGTACTATCAAAATGCAACTATTATTTTTATCAGTACAGGCAACTCAAGTTAGATCACAATACTGCATTCTCTCAGTGGTTGACAGTGGTCACTCAGAATCATAGACCAGGCTGCTAGAATTAAGGTTAGCCAGCTAGCTAGTTGGCTAAGGTGAACTTGTTAAGCTACAGTATTAGCTTGCATACAGTGTTACGAGGACTTTCCTATAGATAATAGTGGACCTGGACTCTGCTGGATTATCAGGCATCAGAGTGGTGGTTGGCCTTCTCTTTGGCTCTTCTTCTGGCTCGCTCTAGTTCAGCCATCACGGGCAGAGGACCCTCATACATGTTGGTCTTAATTGCTCTCAGCTTCTCCTGGTAGTCCTTCGGCAAGCCGTTCTGCTCTGCTCCCATCACAATCACCTGCAGTGGTATATATTGACTGTCCTTAAACTAAAGTCCCTGATTTTTTCATTAACAATAACAGCAACAAATCCCTGGATTTCTTCCTAGCTCACTGTTGATGTTTTTTATTCTCAGCTGTCAAGTGCATTGATTTGCAACAAAAGTGAGCTGAGGAGAGGTGTTTGAATCTGGGGATGTTATCTGGTCTTTTAACAGTCACAATTTTATTAAACAAAGGAAAACTAAATATTATTTAAAAGCAAAGGCCATCAGAATGAATTAGCCAATGTAACAAAAATATACAGACTGGTCACCTGCCAAACTCCAATCACTGTAGGCATTGTGAGGAGGTTGAGTGATGAAACATGACGTCATCCATAGCAACAACGTCAACCCTGGGCCGCCTTTTAGCTTTGTTACTTCCTAAAGGTTGCTCTCAGCAGCTTTGTGAAGACCACTAAAAGGAACATTGAGTACCATTTAGGAGGACTTCTAGTGATAAGATCCTTTGAGAATATGGTCCCTGGTCTTCAGAATAAAACCAGAGAAGTTTTAGAAAGAAAGTTTTTTGTTGCTTATTCACAAATAATGTCTTAAAGCAGTGCTTCCAAACCTGGGGGTTGCAAAGGCTTCAGGGGGTTTGTAAAGCTTTCTTGATTTTAAGGTTTGGAAGAAAACTTTAAAACAAAAATATACACAGCAATCATATTAAATATATATATATACACAGTACGCATATTTAGTGGCATCTAGCAGTGAAGTTGCAGGTTGCAACCATTTGAATACAACCTTCCATGCGTTTGGGAGAAACTATGGTGGCTGTGAAAGGCCCTATCTAGACCCAGTGTTTGGTTTGTCTGCTATAGGCTACTGTAGAAAATTGGTGGTTCAACATGGTGGACTCCATAGGAGAGGACCTGCTCCCTCTGTAGATAAAAACATCTCATTCTAAGCTAACAAAAACATGATGATTACTAATGAAACAAATCTATAAATATTATATTCCATTTCTGACAATATATCATCCTAAATGTTACACACTGGACCTTTAAACCATTATACCAGTGGTTCTCAAACTTTTAGTTCAGAAACTGAAACAAGTTTATGCCCCCACCACCTGAGAATTTTTATCAATTATTAACAATGATAGAGGAAGAAACTCATAGAAAAGAACCCAAGTTGAATTTTAGTGATATGAAGGTCAGCACAATAGCATCAAAAAACTCTTGGTCCTTCAACTGTCTTCCACGCTCCCCTGCAGTGGCTCTATGCCCCACCAGGGGGGCCTGCCCCACACTTTGAGAACTACTGCTTTACAATTATTGTCTAGACCACCTGTATAGTGGCAGCACATTAGCACCGGATGCAGTCCTCTGTCAGCGTCTACACGGATCTCTCTTCATCACAGTCCCATATCTTCACTCATCTTCTACAATGAGTGACTTAGACTATAATGTGACATTAAAATGTGCAGTTTATGGAACACTGGATTTGGGGGCAGGATTATACGCTAGACAGGAGACACTGAGAAGAGATAAATGTGGTCTTTCGTACTGTGCTTTGTACTTTGGATACTGTATTGTTCTGTATGTAACAGCCATGTGAGCTGCTGCATATCAGGATCCAAATATTACAGTAAATCTGAGCCCAGCAAAAGGGGAAACAATATAGTGGACTCTGTGGACTCACACTATAGAAGACAAAGCTGTGACCACAAAGCCACACTCTTTTTCTATCAGGCATGTTTAGAGCTCTCACATGTGCAAAAGAACAATCTGGTATTCTAACAAGCTGTCAGATCTGTAAAACGTAGCATGGCCGAGGGGGCGTATCGTGACTGTTTTGATCCCTATTCCAGATAGTTCACAGGGAGAAAGGGGTAGGTAATGAGTGAATAGATCACCTGATTCATGATCGTATTCTTTTGTCTTCCTAATACAAAACAACATTAAACAATTTGACTGAGTCAACATCAAGACAAGAACTACATTTTCATCCTATAGATTGTAAAAAGAAATAAATAAGAAAAAATACTTTTGTTAATTAACTAATAATGATACTGTACTTGTCTTCTTTAGATAAATTTCAATGTTTAAGTTTTAGAAACAAAGAAACAAAAAAATCTGTATTTCATAATGTAATTTTGTTTGTATTGTAATGTGACAACTAATGTAATTTTCAGGCCTAAAATAAAAAAAATTAGGTTCATAGTAAAATACAAAATTTTCTGTTTTTAAAACTCAAAGATTAAATTTTTCCTAAAGAAGAAACGTAAATGATTTCAACAAAAAATTAGAGGTCGTCAAGGCAGTTGCATCGAAATTATGAGTTTTCTCAACTGCTTTTTTTAAAATGGTAAATGGAGCTGTACTTGTATAGCACCTTTCTAGTCTTCCCACCACTTAAAGTGCTTTTACACTACGTGCCACTTTCACCCTTTCAGACACATGTAGTCAACAAACTAATTCATTCATACACACACCGAAGCACAGCATCAGGAGCAATTTGGGGTTCAGTATCTTGCTCAAGGATGCTTCGACATGTGGCAGCAGGAGCCGGGGATCGGACCAACAACTTTCCAATTAGAGAACAACCCGCTCTTCCTCTGAGCCACAGTCGCTCTTTTACACTGTACTTAGTAGTTGTAGCCAAAAGTGGAGGTACGTGTACTGTGTGTAGGTTTTGTTATGGTCACTACTATGAATGTTTACATGGCAGTAAATATTACAGTATAGAGTCCAGCTGATAACCCCAACATGTATAGTATTATGTATATAGTTTTATGTATGGTAGATATGTTGTATCTTAACTGTAAAATGTAGATTTAACTGCTCAAAAGACAATACACAGTTTGGTAAACTTTCTCCTAAAATGGTGTATAAATTTGTTTATAAATTTATTTATAAATGGTTTTGCCAGAAGAATTTTGGAGGAAATATAAATGCTTCATTACATATATTGCCAACATTTGTCTAGTGTAGGACATGTATTCTGGAGGATCTATTGATCTTTTGTCAGAAATGAAATAATAATAATATTCATAGGTAGAATTTGCCTTTTATATCTACAGACAACATGGATCGCCTTCCATGGAGTCTGCCATGTTGACCTGCTATGTTTCTACAGTAGCCCAGAAGGCACAATGACAATTTGTGAGAGAAGTGAATGTTCGCTCAAAAACAACAATGATGAATAATCAAACACTATCTCTAGAGGGCCTTTGATGTTTTTTTCGTCACCACAGTTGTCACACATGCTTGGAAAGCTGAACTGTATTCAGTGGTTACAAGGTGTGACTTCACTGCTAGATGCCACTGAAGCCCATACGCTGACTCAGAGGTAGAGCGGGTCATCCGCTAATGACAAGGTTGGCGGTTCGATTCCTGGTTCCTCTCGTCGCATGTCGAGTGTCCTCCACCGAACCCCAAATTGCTGTACATTGGTGTATGAGTGGGTATGAATGATTAATTTCCGTTCTGGTGAGCAGTTGGCACCTTACATGGCCACTGCCGTCAGTGTATAAATGTGTGTGAATGGGTGAGTGTAGCATGTAGTGTACAGTGCATTGAGTTGAGTGGTCGAAAGACTAGAAATAAATACAGTCCAGTTACTGGTCGTTTATTGTTCTCATATGTAACCTTTAAATATTATGGTCAGTTATTTTCTTTATTTTTTTTCATGAGACAAAGGAGACTCTT
>NW_023339807.1:614605-614910 GCF_004916995.1 Morone saxatilis
AAGAAGTAGTTAGTTGACTCAGAGGACATTTCATGGTTGATTGAATTAACTGTTCTGGCTTCATCGCTCACTTGTGTAATGTTAGCCATTTTGTGATGGTGTCTAATCTAAGATACACTCTGGTCTGATGGGCGGTCCTTGCACAATGACGATTAAGCATAGTTATGGGTGGGTTCATTTTCCAGTGGCTGGGATTTTATTAATGCATCTTTGTCTAATAACAATGTATATAATATAATAACAATAAACCACTTGCCATCTGTAAATGTTGACCCAGTGACTCAGGGTATGTACCACAGTCCTTT
>NW_023339807.1:615010-617212 GCF_004916995.1 Morone saxatilis
CCTATGAAGCGGCACAAAAAAAAACAGAGGAGACAAAGGTTATCAGTTATAGATCCACAGCTTTCCCTCCTTGAAAAACAGTATCAAGAGGCTCCATCTTCATCTTTATTGAATGAGATTGTTAAGTTAAAGCATGAGTATAACAGTATTCTCTCTCAGCAAATCAAAACTTTACTGTTGAAAGTGGGGCACAAGCATTTTGAACTGGGGGATAAGCCTGGCCCTCTGCTTTCACGACAGCTACGTGGGGCGCAGGCTAACAGGGCTATCCATGAAATTAAAAGCCAGACGAGCTCTATTGTCACAGACCCCGTTGAAATAAATAAGTGCTTCAGGGACTTTTATGAAAATTTGTATAAATCCCAAAGCTCCGCAGCTGAAGAGGATATTCTTCAATTCCTGCGTTCCCTCCCGCTCCCTAAAATAGACTGCAATGCGCGAAGTGAACTTAACGCTGAAATTACGTTACAGGAGGTTATCACGGCCATAAAAGAATTCCCGAGTGGAAGGTCACCTGGCCCTGATGGCCTTGGCATTGATTTTTATAAAGCATTCATTGACGATTTGGCCCCCCTATTGTTGAGAATGATTAAAGAATCAATAAAGAATAACAAATTCATTATATATGGCAAATATTTCTTTAATATTGAAAAAAGATAAAGATCAGACTGATCCAGCATCTTACCGGCCAATTTCCCTTCTTGGTAGTGACCTTAAAGTGTTCACCAAAATTCTAGCGAACAGATTGAATAGACATGTTGCAGCTATAATACACCCAGACGAGGTGGGGTTTATTCCCAGGAGATTTTCTTTTTTTAATGTCCGTAGATTACTAAATATTGTATATAGTAAACAAAATAAGTCAAAATTCTGATCAGGTTGATTGGAAATATATGCTGTTAACAATCAGAGAATTTGGCCTGGGTGAAAGTTTTAGCTCATGGGTAGAAATGCTTTATGCACACCCAACTGCATCAGTCCTCACCAACTCAGATAGATCTCACCCTTTTAATCTGTACCGTGGTGTAAGACAGGGCTGCCCCTTGAGCCCTCTGTTGTTTGCTTTGTGTATTGAACCCCTTGCATTAAATATTAGAGGTAATCCAAAAATTATCCCTATAAGTCTGGGCAAAATGGATCATTATATATGCTGATGACGTAATCCTGTTTCTGTCGCAGCCTGAAAACTCCATTCCACCGTTATTGGACCAAATTAAGAATTTTGGAAAGCTATCAGGATATACTATAAACTACCAAAAATGTGAATGTATGCCTCTGAGCGAGGACTTGGACCCCAGCTTTCTCAGGAATCTACCAGTAAAAGTGACCACCCATGTTAAATATCTTGGAACTACAATTCCCAAACAATCTGATCAGCTTTATACACTGAACTACAAAGCTCTGATTGATAAACTTAAAAGTGATATTGAACTCTGGCGAACACTCCCCATGTCAATGATTGGCAGAATTAATGCTATAAAAATGGTGACCTTACCCAGATTTTTGTACATGTTTCAGAACATACCCATTTTTTCTGTCTAAAAAAAGTTTTTTAAAACATTGGACTCAATCATTATGCCTTTCGTTTGGGGATATAAATCACATCGCATAAGTAAGAAGCACCTTTGCAAGTCAAAAGAACTGGGTGGACTAGCGCTCCCTCTATTCCAACATTATTATTGGGCAGCTAATGCACGAGCGCTTGTATATTGGCAACAAGCTTATCCTGTAGAACCTAATGACACTACCCCACCATGGCTGGCCATAGAACAGGACATCACTGGTACCTCCCTCCCAGCACTACTTAATACAACAAAGAGAAGTCCTGGACCATTTAAGGGGATTGGTCTGATAGTAGAACACTCATTAAAGGTGTGGTACCAAATTAAAAAAACATTCAATTTAACAAACACTTCTGTTTTTGCCCCCATTTGTCACAATCATGCCTTTCATCCTTCTCAGGCAGATCCTGTTTTCTCTATTTGGAAAGGGAAAGGCCTGGCTACTGTGGGAGACTTGTATATTGACAATGTTTTTGCCTCATTTGACCAACTTAAAGGCAAATTTGATTTACAACCATCTCACTTTTTCAGGTACCTGCAGATCAGGAATTACACTAGAGCAAACATTTTAAACTTTGAAACTTATAATTCACCAGACGAAATCTACTCTCTTCTAGCAAAGGAACCTGGGACCAAAAAG
>NW_023339807.1:617237-617514 GCF_004916995.1 Morone saxatilis
AGCTCAAACTGCTCCAAGTACACAACATCTGAGAGAGTGTTGGGAGAGGGAAATAGGTACTGTCATCTCAGAGGATGCTTGGTGTAAATGTCTTTATAATATACACACATGTTCAATTAATTCAAGACACCAGCTAATTCAATATAAGGTTGTACATAGACTCCATTATTCACGTGTTAAGCTGCATTCATTCTTTTCATCCACTTCACCATTATGTGTCAAATGTAGACAGTCTGATGGTACACTGGCACATATGTTCTGGTTTTGCAACAAACTT
>NW_023339807.1:617614-619792 GCF_004916995.1 Morone saxatilis
CTTCACACACGTCCGATTTTCACACTTCCTGCAACAAACAATTTCTTCTTCGTGCGTTTCCCTCCAACAAGTGAAATCCCACGGGACTTCAGCGCTACACTTGTTGCGGGTAAACGCAGAAGAAGAAGAGAGTGGAAGCACCCAAGCCCACAGTGACTGTTAACAGTGCCATATGAACACCTGTTGACACCCGTCCATCGTCGTGGCAACCTCCCATCGACCTCAGCCACCTTGATGATAAACAAAAGGAAAAAGTCAACAAAATGCTGTGTGAAGAAGCCGGAGCTTTCGCACGTGACAGCGATGATATTGGATGCATACCAAGCCTACAAATGACGATCACCCTCACAGATGAAATCCCTGTACAGAGAGCATACTCAGCAGTCCCAAAGCCACTGTTTAAAGAGGTGAAGGAGTATGTGCAGGAGCTGCGGATGAGAGGCTGGATTGTTAAATCCAAGTCCCCGTATGCTGCCCCAGTTGTCTGTGTTAGGAAGAAAGATGGCAGCCTACATCTTTGTATTGATTATCGCCTCCTGAACAAAAAGACTGTGCCTGATCGACATCCGCTGCCCAGAATACAAGACATCACAGACACACTGGGGGGCTACAACTGGTTTAGCATCCTCGACCAGGAAAAAGCTTACCATCAGCGCTTCATCGCCGAGGGTTCACGCCACCTGACTGCCTTCACCACCCCGTGGGGCCTCTATGAATGGGTCTGTATCCCATTCGGACTCTCAAATGCCCCAGCAGCATTCCAGCAGAGCATCCCATATCTGGATGACGTGTTCTGTTATACAAGAACATTCAATGAACATGTGGAGGCCCTCCGCAAAGTTCTCCAGGCTCTTCAACAGCACGGAGTAAAACTGAGATCTGAGAAATGTGAGCTTTTCAGACAAGAAGTCAGGTACGTGAGGCGCCTTGTGTCAGCTGATGGTGTCAAGATAGACCCACAGGACCTTGAAGCAGTCAAAACCTTGACAAGCAAGACACCACAGACAGTTGGTGAGGTAAGGAAACTGACCGGCTTCCTGGGATATTATCGTTCATGCATCCAGGATTTTTCCAGGATCGCAAAGCCAATTTATGAGCTACTCCAAACTAAGCCAGGGAAAGCCCAGATTCCAACACGTGGGAAAACCACCAAACGCCCACAGCTGCCTTCCCGAGAGCCTGTTGACTGGACCCCTCAACATCAGGAAGCCTTAGAGCAACTGGTCACTCTCCTTATAACCCCACCTGTCTTTGCATATCCTGATTTCAACCTACCTTTCACACTGCATACAAACGCCTCAGACCAGGGCCTGGGGGATGTCCTCTATCAGCGCCAGAATGGAAAGCTGAGAGTCATTGGCTATGGCTCGAGGACTTTGACACCGGCTGAACGTAACTACCACCTGCACAGTGGAAAACTGGAGTTCCTCGCATTGAAATGGGCTGTGTGTGAAAATTTCCGGGACTACCTGTACTACGCTCCCCATTTCACTGTGTACCCGGACAACAACCCCCTGACCTATATCATGAGTACAGCAAAGCTCAACGCTGTTGGTCATCGGTGGGTGGGAGAACTCTCAGATTTCCGGTTCGACATCAGGTACAGGCCTGGAAAATCAAATGTGGATGCAGACACACTGTCTCGCCTCCCCTTGGACATGGAAAAATATGAGGGGGCTTGTACAGAGGAGCTCTCGAACGAGGCAGTGCGTGCTACATGGGATGGGAGTCAGGCAGCAGAACGGAAGGATGTGGCCTGGGTTGCAGCACTTAACATGTGTTCCCCGGATCCTCCCACCTCATGGTCACCTGCCAGCTATCAGCCATGATGATCTTGTTAAGTCTCAAAGAGAGGATCAAGCCATAGGCAAGATTATTGACTTAAAGGAGTCAAACACAAAACTGACAGATGACATACGCCAAACTGTAAGTGGAGCCACCCGAAAGCTGCTGCATGAGTGGAGTAAGTTGCAACTTGAAGACGGCCTCCTTTACAGAAGGACGAACCAGCAAAAGCAGTTAGTCCTCCCTCTGAAACACAGGCCAATAGCTCTGAAGTACCTACACAATGAGATGGGTCATGTAGGCACAGAAAGAGTGCTCCATCTTGCTCTGGAAAGATTTTACTGGCCCTTTATGGCTAAAGAAATTGAAGACTATGTCCCTGTATCAGGTCTA
>NW_023339807.1:619892-621563 GCF_004916995.1 Morone saxatilis
CTCTGTAAATGTTAAAAGGAGTTCAGTCTAGACCTGCTCTATTTGAAAAGTGTCCTGAGATAACTTCTGTTATGAATTGAAATGGAAAAACTCTCTATCAGCCATCAGATTATATAAAGTCAAGCCTGTTACGCAACCTTTACGGTCACATTTGGTGTTTTGGCAGAGCCACACCAGAGGGACAATATCAAAACATTGATTCGTCTCACACTGCAGCACCATTAGTCAATGTGGACATAGCAAGGGCAAACTGTTGGATGGATGAAGTGATAGAGGTACTGTATAGAAGAGTGGTAGGATAGTAAAATCACACGACATAAAATCACAGGTAACAGTGCTGCTTACAAAAACATAATTTTAAAACACGATCATCTAAGCCATCTAAGACATAAAGTCTAAAATCTTAAATATTCTAAATCGGTGTAGAGAAATTATAGGAATACTATATATCGCCTGTAGAAATTTATGGTAAATGGACTGTAATTGTATAGCGCTTTCTAGTCCTTCCGACCACTCAAGCGCATTTTTCACATACATGCCATTCACTTTTCAGACGACATTTACAGCGATGGCAAAGCCCATCAAACAGAACTAATTCATTCATACACCAATATGTAAGCCATTCGGGGTTCAGTATCTTGCTCAAGGACAATTTAACACGTGGCAGGAGGAGCCGGGGATCAAACCAACAACCTTCCGATTGGTGGACAACCCACTCTGCCCCTGAGCCACAGCCGCTCTTTATCTATTTATTTTACTTAATTTAACTAGTGGTCTAGCTTTTTTTATGTTTTAGTACTTGTTGATAGTATTTCCCACCCAATGAATGCTCTAACATGTCTCCTGCTCATGAAATATATTTGACATAATCAAAATTGTATTTCATGTAGGCTTCTTATCAATCCATCTGAAACACTGAGCTTAACAGTTCCTTTTATCAATGCCAGCATGTTTTTCAGACCATAGCACATTGCAAATCATTGTCATAAATCTCATGCTTCTGTGCTGCTAGAAACCTGCAACAAGAAGGAGTCATGGAGGAGCAGAAGAAACATCTTCACAACAAGAAACAAGGAAGTAAGTTTGCTACAAGGATTGGTTAACTTTGAGGTTTAGTTGCGGTGATCATCATCATTGTTTGACTAGTGATGTAATGTGATATGATGTGATTAGAGTCTAACCCGTGTGAGGTCCATGCCCAGTTTGAGCTGGGAAAGGAGGTGAATGATGATGCTTCGCTGGTCATCCAGAACTCCCAGGTCCTCTTCCTCATTAACCTCTGTGTCTGTGGTCTCATCGCTTGGATCCAGGGTTTCTGGGCAATTAGGCTGGTCCCGTTGCTGTCCCTGTTGGTGGAGACACAAGTAACCATTGGTATAGCTAGCAAGAAAGTTAGGCTGTGAATATCCTAAAGGTCAGTTTGTACAGTCAAGTTTCAAACAATGTCTCACTACAATGAAATGGCTACTATGATGATGAACATCATCACTCATGAATACAATTGGATTCACTGAATCTACAAGAGTCTCAGCTTTCCAGTCATAACCAATTTATGCAATTCCAATTCTGTTTATGGAATCCAGTATATAGTAAGTATCCATGTAGATGCATTTATACTGCATAGAAGCAGGACGACAGAGGACAGACCATCTCTAAAACTGCAGCTCTTGT
>NW_023339807.1:621568-624610 GCF_004916995.1 Morone saxatilis
AAAAGTGGTTCAAGGAAGGAAAAGTGATGAACCGGAGACAGGGTCATGGGTGGGTTCAACAGACGAGCTACTGTAGCTCATATTGCTGAAAAAGTAAACGCTGGTTCTGATAGAAAGGTGTCAGAACACACAGTGCATCATAGTTTGTTGGTATGGGGCTGTAGAACATTATGACAGCATCTTAGCGCTGCGTCACATCTAGCGCCCACCCATGTAGCTGCCATTTGTCTTAGGGCAGTTGCTGAAATGATGTGTGACGTCAACGCACCCTGGACATATCTCTGTACGGGACTCACAGAAATGCATAATTATCAAACCGACAGACTGTTCATTTAAGCCTGAGAATCTAAAATTGGAACATGGATTTATATTAAATAATTAATTAACAATCAGTCTGAGGTCATGTAAAACTGTACAGTATGAAAGATAAGCACAATCAGCTAGAAAAAAAGTTTCCCTCTTTCTTTCCGTTAGCCAATGTCTGCAACACACACCCTGTCCCTGTCTCTCTCTCACACATACACAAACATTTTCCTTATCAGTTCCTCTCCAATTCCTAGCTCCAGAAAGTTTATTAAGAGTTGCAAATGGCTTGTCAGTTCCACCGTCTGCCCACCCTGCCACTCACACCACAACAATTATTATGCATTCACGATCTGGCTCAGTACTGTGGTAATTGGGCCGCAGTAGCTTAGTGTGTACGTAATGTTAAATGGTAAATGGACCTGTACTTGTATAGCGCCTTTCTAGTCGTCCGACCACTCAAAGCGCTTTTACACTTAATGGCACATTCCACCTCTCACGCACATTCACTCAGGGATGGCAAAGCCCATCGCATTCATACACATTCACACACCAATGCACAGCATCGGGAGCAATTCAGAGTTCAGTATCCTACTCAAGGATACTTCGCAAAAAAATGGTGGTCAGGAGGAAGCTGGGATTGGAACCAACAACCTTACTGATTAGTGGAACAATATATCCAATAATACCCATACATTAATAAAATACATTTTATTTAAAAGGGCTCGTCTGGGGAGCCTCAACAGAACGAGACATCCTGCTTTACAACATCAAAAATTAATAACAGTTAAGAAAACAAGAACAAGCTAAAAGACCATGTCTACAGTTAAGTGGGGTATGATATCTGAAAAAAAGGTGGAGTATATTTAGTCTTGATTAAAATGAGTGTGGAGGTCAGGGATTCCTGAGGTCAGTGGGAGTGAGTTCCAGCAGGTCGGGGGGGGGCAGAGCAGCTGAAGCCTTGCTAACCATAGGTGGCGAAAGCAGGGCGGTGAAGGATCAAAGAGGGGACAGGAGAGGCAGACTGAAGGAACGAGAAGTGGCAATGTGGAGGAGTTTTGACAGCTAAGGAGGGGAAAAAGGTTATGGATGGCATTGAACGTAAACAGGAAGATTTGTAGTCAATGCGGAGTTTAACCCGAGAACCAGTGGAGGTTGCTGCCAGAACAGGAAAAAGTGATGTGCGTGGATGTGAGGGGGCGGCTTCTGGAGGGATGATTCGAGCTGCAGAGTTCTGACAGTTGAAAGTTTATGGACGGTATTTGGTGTGTAGACCGAAGGAGAAGAGGAGTTGCAGTAGTCGATGGAAGGTGACAAGGCTTGGTAAAGAATGGCGTGGGTGGGGAGAAAGGGAGGGGAGGCGATTAATATTGCGTAGTGGAAATATGGGCAGACGGGGAAAGAGTGATGTTATTGTATGGGATTGGGACGAATAAAACAAGTGCTTGTCATGGATGACCCGCTCTGCCTGTGTTCATGCTTATTGGCCCACTAACACAGACCTATATCTTGATTTGAACTCTAACTAACTCCTAACTCTAACTTTAAGACTAGGACAGACTCATCATAACAAGTATCTCAGTAGGGCTCGCTCATATGATGATATCTGAGCCAATTCGAGCCCCAGAAAAAGCTTATAAGAGGACCTTGAGATTAGACTTTTAAAAACAGATTTCCAGGGTCAAGAATAAACTTTAATCATCACATAGTGTGTGCTGTCTAAGAGTATCAGTAATATGGCGATGCAATTAAGCTGATCAGAAAATTAATTATTGAGTCAAAAGAAGGCCTGGCATTGAGCATCAAGAATTGCAATAACATAGACAGTCATTGTGATGAAAACAGATGGATACAAAAGGACCTACAATAAGAGAAGAGCAAAAAGACAGGCATCAATACTTCACTAAAGCCACCTCTGATCCAAGGACAGACCCCAGCTCATGGTGGGTGGCCATCTGCCTCGACCAGTTGGGACGAGAGAGAGAGAGAGAGAGAGAGGTAAAGATGGAAGGACTGAGACAGAGGTAAAGAAAGAAGGACAGAGATAGAGACAAAGGTGCACAGCAACAACAGTAGCAACAACTACACTAATAGAACGGACTGATGATGATGAACATGAAGAAGATAATAACGACGACGACGACAACAGCCACAACAATGGGGGACAGTGAGCAATGATAATAGTAACTGTAATAATAATAATAATAATAACAATAATATCAGTAATATTAGCAATGGGAGTCAAGCAGGACCATGGCAGGAGGCACCACCAGGATCCACGAGAACCTGCAAGAACAAGATCTCCGGGGAAGAAGTGAAGTTAGTAACAATAGCATTCTAGTTTATTTATTGATTGGATTTCTGTTTTCCAGTGCTTCAAATATCTTAGTTTGTCTTTGTCAATTTGTTTTACTTTTGAGTAGGGGATTATTTCCATAGCATCACTGTGGAATATGAATATAATGTCCTCATTTGGTTCATACCATGTATTTCTATCTGGGCTTAGATAGCTGTGTTGCTTTATGTATTCTCTGTGTTGGTGTGAATCTGAATCTGATTCTATCAAGTGGTTCTAAAATGTGATTGTTCTTTTTTTGATTTTAATAAAAAAAGAGGGAACTGGTACAGCTCTACTCTGCAGCTGTGGTTTGGACAGTTTCTGTAGTTGTTTGTACTGTTTTTACAGAACTCCAGATGTATTTTTAGGGGCCGAGCCAGTATCAACTGGAAGGTCCCTAT
>NW_023339807.1:624710-630735 GCF_004916995.1 Morone saxatilis
ACAGTAATGTGTAACTTACTGTAGTTTTCAAATGGCTGTTGCAACATAGTATATAGTTGTCCTTGAGCATTTTCAGATTTCAAATTCTACACACAGTGGCTCTGACTTACAAAATAGACTGTTTCTGAACGAAACATGGTGTGTAATAAAATGATAATACTAAATATTAAGACATATGTGTTCCACGAGCTGAGGCAACAATAGACAATAGGTTTTCTGTTCACAAACAATCCAGGATGGACGGCAGCAGGGGAGTAGAAAACATGTTGCCAAAATGCCATGATAGCTCTATGTACATATTAAGTATTTAGAAATTAAAGGGATCAGAATCAGAATCGGGTTTATTGCCAAGTACGTTTTTACACATACAAGGAATTTGTCTTGATGCATTGGTGCATAAAAATCACACAAAATAAAACCTTTTAAAAATGTAAAGATAGGATAAAGATAGAAAGATCCAAACTGTACAGGAAATATATTTACAATGTGCAGGATAGAAAAACCAATGGGAGTGCATTAATGTAATGCATATATATAGGGTGGGTTTAAGAGTCAGTGTCAGTGGGGGTTCCAGGCCTTGTTTGTGAGGCCAGCTGCAGACGGAAAGAAACTGTTCTTGTGGCGTGAAGTTTTGGTCCTGATAGACTAGACCTACTGCCAGAGGGAAGTGTTTCAAAGAGGATAGTTTTGGTATTTTAAAGTAGGGTTCCAGTGGGGCAGCAGCAGCTCTGCAGCAGCCACACAAGCAGACACACTCTCAGTGCAATGCAATTACTTTTTTAAATCTACAGTTTAAGTCACCCCCCTTTCCCCAACATAATCACATTATCTATGACAGAGCATGACAAAAACCTACCAAATACACATTTACAAAGCACTTACAACAGAAGTGTCTCGTCCTCCATGACTTCACACAGCCTCCTTTTCTCTGACAATCTTCCACATAGTCGCTGATGATGTCACAAGCTGCTTTCTGTTTGTCATCATTAAACACCATGTCATAGATACAGTCGTCGTGGTACTGCCTGGAATCTACTCGGCCAACACAGTCAGCCAGGGGTCCATCCTTTGCTGTTATAACATCACAAACTGATGTGTAGCTTGGTGGTGTGAAGTCAGGAGGGAGAGGCTGAGCACAGTCTTTACCTGGCAGCAGGAAAACATCAATATTATTAAAAGCATTATACATTACAGTCATGTTTGTTTCTTTAAACAGCTGGTGTGAAAGATATTTTGAACACAACTTGCAATGTCTTTAAAACTACACTATGTGATAACAAATCACATAAAACAATGTGCAAATGAATCTAATTTTGCCTACATAATATGCACCGGGTGAGGCTATAAAAATCTAAATTGTAGGTAATTCACTGACACTTACCCCGTATCCACCAAGGCAGTGGTTCAGAGCTGGTGCCTAATCTTGAACCAGTTCTTTTTATGTTGGATTTCGACAGGCAAAGAACCGGCTCAGCTAACATAACCCAAGCAAGCATAGCCGTTTGTAACATTAATGTTATGTTTGAGGTTAGTTATATTAATGTTTGTAACATTAATGTTATTGTTTGTAGGTTAGTTATATAATGTTTGTAACGTTAATGTATGTTGAGGTTAGTTATTATTAATTATGTTATTTTGAAGGTATTAATTTAACATTATGTAGTGTTGAGGTTTAGTAACATTGATGTGAGAAATAAGTTAGCCATGCTTGCTTTGGGGTAATGTTAGTCCACCCAACAGCTATGCTAGCTAGCCAGCTAGCTTAGCCTTATGTAAGATTTATAAGGCTCTCCCTAGCCCGTGAAAAAGCAAAACGTGTCCACCAGCCAAAACTTAGCACTAGGGTTACAGTTGTGGAAATATGGGTACAAGTTCTTGTAGTGCATACACTAAGATATAACTTTGAGTTCAGTAGCATTTTAAGAATTTATTAAAATTTATAAAAAGTGTTACTAAAATGTTATACATTAGCCTAGGTAAGATTGCCATCAGACTAACCATGCACAGCACAATATAAAGATAAATAACACTATTATCGTGCTTACCACTCAGGGAGAGCCCTTTACGGTTTGCCAGGCCACTGCTCACTCCGAAGCTCATTGGCATTGGAAGCCAGGCTGTCCAGTTTGGGCAGCATAGGTCATCAGCAGGAATCATCAATTAAGTTTCCCACAGAACCCACAGGTGTATTTTGATATACTTAGCATGCCAGCTCCACCCTCGACTGCACTCGCGAAAGTCAAAAGGAGACCTTAAAACAGTGTTTAATATAAGAGAACTTCTATAAAAGTGTAAAGGTTTCAAGGTGAAACATATTAGCAGTATTTAAGGGCAAAAAACACATCACTGACCAGAACACTGGATTTAGTAGTAGTATAGTCTCCAGACCATGTGTATGCGAATTAAATGTAAAAGCCCAGCTGCTGGGACATAATTCACAGCTTCAATAGACAACAGTATTTTAAACTTTATTTTCTAAGCTGATAAAAACACAGACCCGCTCCTCCACCCGGTTTTCCCACAAGCATCTAACAACCATACATATACACTATTACATAACATACATACATAAAACATACATATTTCATATGGAGTATTGTTCCTGGATGTATTGTAGGACTGCTGGAAGTCAGGTATTTAAGTGCAAGATAAGTAAATATATAAAAAAATAGTTAATTAAAAACAGAATGAATAGATAATAAATAAAGATAGAAAGTCAGAAGAAAAAGCGAATTATACACTGAACTGACACAGACTATGTAACTGACCGAGAGACAAAGCAAAGAACACGAGGAAAGGAAAATACTTCATTGACTGGGAGATTCCTCAAGTTTTTCAGAAAAGTAAATGGTAAATGGTAAATTGGACCCTGTTACTTTGAATAGGCCCTTTCTAGGTCTTCCGAATTACTCAAAGGCTCTTTGGTATAGCTGTTACATTAAGGCTAGCTTCAAAATTATTGTTTAAGTTAAAACTGTCAAACCAAGCTAGCATGTATTGAAATCTCTCAGCAAAAATCCATGCCAACGCTTGAAACTGCACAGCTCCATCATAATTCAATTCCAATTTCAATTCAATTTTATTTGTATATAGCGCCAATCTTGGCATACTTCAATAGAGCAAGTGCTAGGACCTGAACTCCTTTTTTAACATTTACAGAGGACCCAAACAGTACCAGACCATGAAGGCCACTGGCGACGGGGCAAGGAAAAACTGCGCTTTTAAGAAGCAGAAACCTAGACAGACCCGGCTCTAGGTGGGTCGGTCGTCGTCTTGACCAGTTGGGAAGAGAAAAGAAGACAGAGAAAGAGAGAGAGAAAGAGAGAGAGAGAGAGAAACAGAAGAGAGACAGAACAGATGTACAGCAAACCAACAATAGCAACAATTTACATTTAATAGTAATGTCAATGACGATGAAGCAGCCAACGATGGGGGGACAGCGAGCAGCGACACCAGTAACTGTAGTAATAATATTCTTAAATAATAATAATAATATCAAATTAACATAAAAATCCAATTTGATCCCTGGTTTGAAGGTAGGGTCAGTCTCTGAATAAAAGTAATTGATCATTGAGTTATGCATTCCAGGTCGTCAAAGGCTGACTGGGTTGTGCTTAAGATTGTTATTAAGTAGAGATACTTTGACAATGTGGCAGCACCTGTTTGGTGGTTATGGCTCGCTCCTGACCCACTCAGCTTTGTTTCTTCCTGCTTACCATAACCGAAAGCGACGACCTGGAATGACACCCCAGAACAACTGAGCCCACCTTTAACTAGAAGTGTTGCTGGAGTTTTACCTTCTAATCATCATTATGTAAACTGTCAGCCCCCTTTTGTACACTCCATTGTAGTTCAGGGCGTGTACAAAAAGAACAGGAGTTATGCAACTATTTGGAGGCAATTATGTGACTGTAAAAGTCAGAGACTTTCTCAGATCAAAGTCCATTTTAAATACACTCTGTTTAAAAAAATATTACTGGATACTAATCAAGTTAAGTTAAGACCAAGGTAGTGGCAAAAGAATAAGGAATGTAGTTTGGGTTGCATGCACCCAAATAAGGTATACTGTATATGTGGATGTGTGTGTTTAATACCCTTAAGGAAATTTCTGTCTCAAGGACAAGCCATTTCTGTGTCGTGATAAACCCTGGACCAGTGATTGAATTGGATGAGAACTGGTAGAGAATTTTTCAAGCCCATCCTACCTTACAGACAAACACACACACACCCACACACACACACACATTGAGAGAGGCAAGCAAAATATTATATAAATAACTGTCAACAGTCATTGTAAAATGTGTGCACATAATTGTATTTTAATTCCAGGGCTGCTGTAGTTACATAAATGTTATTGGCTGAATGGTGTATGTCTCAACCATCTACACCATAGCTAAGTATGAAACCTCATAGGTTGTTGTAAGGGACATGCCTTCATGATATCTCATTTGTGATCCACTTTCAATTCAATTCAATTCAATTCATGGATTAATGCAAATGAAGCAATGAGCATTATACAGGACACGCCACCAACATAAATGTGCTTTGGTAGTGGCTGACTCTTTTTCCAACCACTCCAAGTATGGGTGTGTGCATTTGTTTTTGTATGCTGTTTTCACCAGTATTTGCCCTGGATAGTCCAGTGAAAAGTGTGGTTAGGTGTTGCCGATAGACTTAAACAGTTCACCACTTTAGGTATGACACCTCTTTTTGGTTGCCACGTGTTATTTCCAGGTTTCCCCTACAATTCACCAAAAAACAGATTAGAGACAGATAGAGCAGGAGAGGGGCAAGAGGATAAAGGGGAAGAGCAGAAGGATAGTAGAGGACATGGAAGGAATGAAGGAGACCAATACATTTGATTTTTGATTATTATTAATATTTTCTGTTTTTTGACTTATTACCCCCTTTCACTATCGCAAACCTTAGGTGCCTTTGTTCTGTGCTGGGCTGGATAAAAGCTGTTTAAAAAAAAGTTCATTGTTGACCAAACATATTAATAGTTTTTATCAAAATTATGTTTCAATTCATCAGCACCGTTTGCTCCAATCTTTTTATTGCTCTAAAATGAAAATATTTATACTTTTTCTGTTTTCCACTCCAAAAAAGCTTGAAATTCAATCTCAGAATAATGGACACTATGGCAATAATCACACAGTGGAAGTAACTTTATGACTATCTGTAGTTATTTAGTTCTAATAATAAGTTTGCCTTCAAATTTTGTGAAAAAATTGCAATGCAATCCCAAAAAAAAGTCTGGTGCATAGTTCAGCCTCACATCAAAGTGCGTCAGACCGTTGCTATTTCCACACACACTGGCCCAGCTTGGTAGACACGAGTTGCCCTGAAAGTCAAACTTTGCGTTCATCAAAGGTGTAGAAGTGTTGGATCTCCGCGTGCAGTGCAATCTTAAAAGCTGATTTGGGTAACAGCCTCGGACTCCAATCCTATGGACACTGCATATCTGCTCCGCGTTTCGACAGGCAGTCCGCTCCATTGCAACCTTTTGTGTGTTGCTGCATACACCACACACACTTCTTGTCACACTTTGTGTCAGCCCAGGAACACCCACCGGGCAAGGTATATTGGCCATCATGGTTACAGCCACAGCCCAGTCTCCTTGACACACACCCTGACAAAAAAAAAAAGGTTTAGTAAGAGAATAAGCATTCCAAGTCCAGTTGAAGATTTTTTCATGACTTTCTCGTCTCCTTTAGAAGCAAATGCCTTTATGAGAGGTGTGGATGAAACAATGACTTCACAGGACTGGTGAACCAAATTGACAGCTGGATATTTTGCGTTTAGTTTTAACTTTAATACATCTACCTTAATAAATTTCCGACTGGTATCTCAACAAAACCAACAGTCTAATATTATCATGTGACAAGATTAAACTAAAGGGGGGAAAGGAAAAAATGGTGATTCCCTGCCTTCACCATAAATAAAATGAGCTTCAAAAGATTAAGAATATGTAAACACAACCTTAACTAATGCACAGCATATTAAAAACTGCATTAATAAAAAA
>NW_023339807.1:630760-635479 GCF_004916995.1 Morone saxatilis
ATTAATGTTATGTTTGAGGTTAGTAACATTGATGTGAGAAATAAGTAGCATGCTTGCTTGGGGTAATGTTAGTTCACCAACAGCTATCTAGCTAGCCAGCTAGCTTAGCCTTATGTAATGATTTATAATGGCTCTCTAGCCCGTGGAAAAGCAAACTGGTTCCACCAGCCCAGAACTAGCACTAGGTTTAAGTTTGTGGAATATGGGTACAAGTTCTTGTAGTGCATACACTAAGATAACTTTGAGTTCAGTAGCATTTTAAGAAATTTATTAAATTTTATAAAAGTGTTACTAAAATGTTACTACATTTAGCCTAGTAAGATTGCCATCAAGACTAACCATGCACAGCACAATATTAAAGATAAATAACACTATTATCAGCTGCTTACACTCATGGGAGCAGCCCTTTACGTTTGCCAGCCACTGGCTCACTCCAAACTCATTGGCATTGGAAGCCAGCTGTCCATTGGGCAGCATAAGGTCATCAGCAGGATCATCATTAAAGTTTCCACAGAGACCACAGGTTGTATTTTGATAACTAGATGCCAGCTCCACCCTCACTGCACTCGCGAAGTCAAAGGAGACCTTAAACAGTGTTTAATATAAAAGAGAACTTCTATAAATGTGTAAAGGTTCAAGGTGAAACATATTAGCAGTATTTAAGGGCAAAAACACATCACTGACAGACACTGGATAGTAGTCTAGTATAGTCTCAGACCATGTGTACGAATTAAATGATAAAAGCCCAGCTGTCTGGGCACATAATATCACAAGCTTCAATAGACAACAGTATTTTAAACTTTTATTTTCTAAGTGATAAAACACAGACCCCGCTCCCGTCCCACTAGCCACATCTACAAACATATACATATACATATACATATACATACATACATACATACATATTTCATATGGAGTATTGTTCCTGGAGTATTGTAGGAAACTGCTGGAAGTCAGGTATTAAATTGCAAGATAAGTAAATAATAATAAAAAAAATAGATTAATTAAAAAACAGAATGAATAGATAAATAAATAAAGATAGATAAGTAGAAGAAAGCGAATTTATACACTGACTGACACAGACTATGTAACTGACCGAGAGACAAGCAAAGAACAGAGGAAAGGAAAATACTTCAATTTGACTGGAGATTCTCAAAGTTTTTCAGAAAAGTAAATGGTAAATGGTAAATNNNTGTATAGCCTTTCTAGTCTTCCGATTACTCAAAGCTCTTTGGTAGCTGTTACATTAAGCTAGCTTCAAATTATTGTTTAAGTTAAACTGTCAAACAAGCTAGCATGTATTGAAATCTCTCAGCAAAATCCATGCCAACCTTGAAACTGCACAGCTCCCATACATAATTCAATTCAATTCAATTCAATTTTATTTGTATAGCGCCAATTCTTGGCACTACTTTTCAAATAGAGCAGGTGCTAGACCTGAACTCCTTTTTAACATTAACAGAGACCCAACACAGTACCAGCCATGAAGGCCACTTGGCGACGGGGGAAGGAAAAACTGCGCTTTTAAGAAGCAGAAACCTAGGACAGACCCGCCTCTAGGTGGGTTGGTCGTCGTCTTGACCAGTTGGGGAAAGAGAAAAGAGAAGGACGGGGGGAAGAGAAAAAGAGAGAGAGAGAGAGAGAGAGAGAGAGAGAAACAGAGAGAGAGAAACAGAGAGAGACAGACAGATGTACAGCAACAACAGTAGCAACAACTACATTAATAGTAATGATCGATGACGATGACAGCAGCAACGATGGGGGACAGCGAGCAGCGACAACAGTAACTGTAGTAATAATAATTCTTAATAATAACTAATAATATCAAATTAACAATAACAAATCTCAATTTGATCCCTGGTCTTGAAGGTAGGGTCAGTCATCCTGAATAAAGATAATTGATCATTGAGTATCATTCCCAGGTCGTCAAAGGCTGACTTTGGGTTGGTGGCTTAAAGATTGATTATTAAGTAGAGATATTTGACAATGTGGCAGCACCTGTTTGGTGGTATGGCTCGCTCTGACCCACTCACTTTGTTTCTTTCCTGCTTACCATAACCGAAAGCGACGACCTGGGAATGACACTCCAGAACAACTGAGCCCACCTTTAATACTAGAAGTGTTGCTGGAGTTTTTACCCTTTATCATCATTTGTAAACTGTCAGCCCCTTTTGTACACTCATTGTAGTCAGGCGTGTACAACAGGAGCTTATGCAACTATTTGGAGGCAATTATGTGACCTGTAAAAAGTCAGAGACTTTTCTCAGATTCAAAGTCCATTTTAAATACACTCTGTTAAAAAAATATGTACTTGGATATAATCAAGTTAAGGTTAAGACCAAGGTTAGTGCCAAAGATAAGGAATGTAGTTGGGTTGCATGCACCTAAATTATGGTATACTGTATATGTGGATGTGTGTGTTTATACCTTAAGAAATTCTGTCTCAAGGACAGCCAGTCTGTGTCTGTGATAAACCTGGACCAGTGATTGATTGGATGAGAATGGTAGAGATTTTTCAAGCCCATCTACCTACAGACAATACACACACACACACACACACACACACAGAGAGAGGCAGCAAACATATATATAAATCACTGTCACAGTCATTGTAAATATGTTGTGCACAATAATTGTATTTTAATTCCAGGGTGCTCAGGTAGTCATAATGTTATGGCTGAATGGTGTATGTCTCCTCTACACTTCAATTAGCATACAGTAATGAAACCCATAGTGTTGTGTAAAGGACATGCCCTTTCCAGTGATATCTCATTTGTGATCCACATTTTCAATTCAATTCAATTCAATTCATGGATGAATGCAAATGAAGCATGAGCATATACAAGGACACGCACCAACATAAATGTGCTTGGTAGTGGGCTGACTCTTTTCACACTCATAGTATGTGTGTGTGCATTTGTATTTATGCATGTTTCTCACCAGTACTTTGCCTGGATAGTCCAGTGAAAGTGTGTAGGTGTTGCCATAGACTTTAACAGTCACCACTTTAGCGTATGACACTCTTTTGTTGCCACGGTTGTTATTTTCCAGGTTCACCTACAATTCACCAAAAACAGAGTAGAGACAGATAGAAGGCAGGAGAGGGGGCAAGAGGATAAAAGGAAAGAGCAGAAAGGATAGTAGAGGACATGGAAGGAATGAAGGAGACCAATACATTTGATTTTTGAATTATTATTAATATTTTGTTCTTTTGACTTATACCCCCTTTCTACTATCGCAAACCTAGTGCTTGTTCTGTGCTGGGCTGGATAAAAGCTGGTTTAAAAAAAGTTACATTTTTGACAAACATATTAATATGTCTTTTATCATTTTATGTTTCAATTCATCAGCACCTTTGCTCCAATCTTTTTATGCTCTAAAATGAAAATATTTATACTTTTTCTGTTTTCACTCCAAAAAAGCTGAAATCATCTCAGAATAATGGACACTATGGCATAATCACACAAGTGAGTAACTTTATGACTATCTGTAGTATTTTAGTCTAATAATAAGTTGCCTTCAAATTTTGTGAAAAAAATTGCAATGCAATCCCAAAAAAAGTCTGGTGCATAGTGTCAGCTCACATCAAAGTGCGTCAGACCGTTGCTATTTCCACACACACTGGCCAGCTTGTAGACACAGTTGCCCTGAAAGTCAAACTTGCGTTCATCAAAGGTGTAGAAGTGTGGATCTCCGCGTGCAGTGCAAATCTTAAAGCTGATTGGGTAACAGCCTCGGACTCCATCTATGACACTGCATATCTGTCCGGTTCGACAGGCAGTCCGCTCACATTGCACCTTTTGTGTTGCTGCATCACACACACACTTCTTGTCACACTTTGTGTCAGCCCAGAACACCTCACCGGGCAGGTAATATTGGCCATCATGGTTACAGCCACAGCCAGTCTCCTTGACAACACACCTGACAAAAAAAAAAGGTTAGTAAGAGAATAAGCATTCCCAGTCCCAGTTGAAGATTTTTCATGACTTCTCCGTCTCCTTTAGAGCAAATGCTTTATGGAGGTGTGATGAAACAATGACTTCACAGACTGTGAACAAATTGACAGCTGAATATTTTGCGTTTTAGTTTTACTTTAATACATCTACCTTAATAATTCCGACTGGTATCTCACAAACCAACAGTCTAATATTATCATGTGACCAGATTAACTAAAGGGGGCAAAGGGAAAAAATGTGATTCCCTGCTTCACCATAATAAAAATGAAGAGCTTCAAAATGATTAAGAATATGTAAACACACACCTTTTAACTAAATGCATAGCATATTAAAACTGCATTAAATAAAAAAGGTTTTACATTTACATTTAAAAAAGGCAATTTACTAAATAACACACCTTTTCATCCAATTATTATCGTAATTAAATAACTAGTATTTAACTAGTGTCCCAGTTCTAGTATACAATGATGAAAAGGCCTGGAAATAGCGGCAGAATTTGACATTAAATTCAAAATGGCCGACTCCCTATTGGGTTTAGGATATGGCTCCAAGAGGCTATTTGTACGTCCTGACATAATACATATACCTGCCAATTTTCATTCATGTCTGGAAAACATGGACACCAGAGGCTGGTTTTTTAAAAGTTTGTAGGGGGCGCTATCGAGCCATTTACATCTAAGATGGTGCCAGGGACGGTCGCCTCGGTGTGTTGGTGCGCTTTGTTTATTCTTGTTTTGTTTGTTAACTCAGTTTTCGGCTCTGA
>NW_023339807.1:635579-643232 GCF_004916995.1 Morone saxatilis
TATGTATGTATGTACGTACGTACCTTACATATATACATACACACATACATACATACATACATACATACATACACACACATACATATTTTCTTTTTTTTTTTTTTTCTAACATTGTTGGTTTTGTTCTTTCCATGGGATTTGCTGACAGTGAGAAAATATAGAATAACACCTGACTTATAATTTAAGGAAAATTCTGTCATTCTGTCATTGGATGGACGGAGACAGAGCTGCTTACCTTCTTGGCTCCAGTCAAAGCAGCTTTTGTCAGCTTCCTGTAGCAGTATTTAGCATAGCTGCTAATAGCCACTCCTGCAGAGAAAAGAAGGCATTTGATTCAGTTCAGTAGGTTGGGATTTGTTAATAAGGACAGGATCAGAGGTGGAGCAGCTTCAGCAGTGCTGCAGAGGAGTCTGTGACCCAGAGGGTTTTATTCATGAGGCCAGACAACAAATGGATCCTGTTTTATTTCATTAACTCAGTCTGATTGTCTGGATATTATTAAAATTCCACAAAGAAGTGTTGAAAAAGTTTAAGGTTGGTGACCATGGAAATGTGACCCTCCTGAGTAAGCCTCAAGGTGAAGTGAATCAGACCAACAACAGGTTAGTTTTCAGTTTTAGCCTCCCTTTCAGGTTGAACCGGTGTTAGACTCTACCAGTGTGAATACTGTTGTCTCCTCTACAGCACTGGTTCCCAGCCCTTCTCTTTAGGGGAGCCCTTTCCTACCAGTGAACTGACTCAGTGACATATTTTATGGATATCTCATATTATATTCAATGTATAACAATAACAGTAGAGAACAACTGATAACTACTCAGTGTCTCAATAATCAGTACTCCTGGTTCATTGGAGCTCAGGAAACAACACAGACCAGTCTGATTTGAGGAGGTGGGAAGTAACTGAGTACAAATATGTGTTACTATATTTCAGCAGTTTTGTCAGGTATCTGTACTTTACTTGAATATTCCATATCTACATTAATACACAAATACTTTAACAGGCTTGTTACATTAGTTTTAATTATTTGAGGGAAATGAATTTCATTATTGTTTTTGCATTATTGCACGTCTTCCCATTATCAAGACTGTAGCATATCACGCACGACAAACGTAATGATGTAAAAGGTGTAACAGACAAGAGAGGGAGATTCGTCCCTTTTTGAAGTGTCAGTTAGCTTTGCACAGAAACAGACAGTAGAAATGTCCCTCAGAGAAACCAAGGGAGGACTTTTTACTTTTACTTGAGTAAAGATGTGTGTACTTTCGCCACCTTTGCTGATTTGTGATTCATCCTGTTCAACATTGCTCAGCTGATGAGAGTAAACTGTTATTCAGCCCATCTACCTGTAGGGGACAGCAGAGCACCAGTACAGCTTTATTCTGCCTGACATTTGAGCACAAAGCAGACACAGGAGCGCCTTTAAAACACACTAAGGTAGATTATTGAAGACAACATTGCTGATGTCTCTCACTATCTCTCCTGCTCGTAGACAGCGGCTGTGGGATGTTATTTTGTAGCTAACATGTTATTTGTTGGCCTTCACAGAATGCAGCAACTGATATTCTACATGGGATTTGGGTTTGCAGGTTATTGATTTCCTGCTTAAAGTAAGAGTAGTAACTGGTCTGAAGATATTTGTAAGATTGAATATCTGTATCAGTTTCCCTCTTATCTGTTATTTCATCCTGGAGTTCCCTGAAGACTGTCCTCAGATCAATATCCATCCATTATCAAAACCTCAACCGTTCTATTCCCTTCTAACATCTTCACAATGCGTGTGGTTTGGCCATTGTAATGCCAACAAAGTAAGTGGTATTCCACAGATAACTTCCCTCATTCTATTTTCTGTATTTTTGTTCATATTGTAAGTATGAAAATGTCAATCTCAACATTCAGTCCTGTTATCTAAATTAATATGTGGCAATCAGGGGCAGAGCCAGACAGTATAAACATTTTATTTAACTTTTTTTTTTTCGCTAGAGCGCGAAATGTCCAGAAACTACGTTTTCGTGTTCCATCTATGCGCTTTTGTCCGATTCGCACGAAACTTTGCACGTAGCATCTGGAGACCGTCCTAGCAAAAAAAGTTTAATTTAAAGTATTTTGATATTTCAAAAAATATAAAAAGTTATAAAATAAAATTAGCACTTTCTGTAGATTTTTCATCAAAAAAGGACATGCACCATTTCTCCACATTGGTATGTCCGATTGACACCAAACTTGGGTCCATAGTTCCACATGTCTTCCTTAGGCATCGTGCACAATTTCAGGCCATCGCCACAAGGTGGCGCTCTTTAAAATGAAGAAGTTTATATCTCCGCATCGGCACATGTGATTAAAACGAAACTTGGTAGGATGATTGCCCATGGCTCCCTAATGCTCGCTACAAATGTGTCAACAATCCGCCACTAGGTGTGTTCCTAAGTGGTAGGGGGGTGAATCACTGTGCGGAGACCGTAATAGTTATGAATGAAATTCACCGGGCACGTGTAGATTGGTGCCTGTAGCTCACATGCCAAAAATCGTGTTTGTCGGGTTTGTTGCGCCCCTACAGGATTTAAAAAGCAGCCGGCGCCACGTTTCACCGATATGTATGAAATCGTAAGGCACGTGTAGCCCGGTAGGCACGTGTAAGGTGCCGAGACGTACAAAAAAGCCTCTTGGACCCATACCCCAAACCCCACGGGAAGTCGGCCATTTTGATTTTCATTTTCACTTTCGGCGAACTTTTCGCGTTGTATTTGAACGAACTCCTCCTAGGGAATTCATCGGATCTGCTTCAAAATTGGTCTGTACAGTCAAAGTATGTTGCTGATTAAAAGTTGTGCTATTTGTGCATGTATGTTGAAGGGCGTGTCCGTGGCGTGCCGTCAAAGTTGGCCATTTTGAATTCCGTGCTCATTTTCGGTTCTCTCCACCCTTTAGATCTGATTTCCCTCTTTTCCCCCCAAACCACACAGATAAGAACAAAGAGAACCTGTTGTGAGTTTAACATAGACTTGTTCACCTTTAAAATATGATTTAATGTGTTTAAATGCATACTGTTTTGAAGTTAACAATTTGTGTTCATTCTGTATTCTAGAAAGTTTTCCTTTTTGTTTAGAAAAAAAAGAACATAACACCAGATTGTGGATGCATTAATGATGTAAGTTAAACGATCTAATTTAATTCTTATTAGTAGTTTTTGTATGTAATTATTCAAATGTATGTATTTCTTTAATATTCTTTTTGTATAGAAAAAATCATCCATCTGTGAAAACCATACCCACTAACTAAAATAAGCTGTTGAAACGGATTTCTGGATCCTGTGTTTAAATGTGCACACCACATAGGATGTTCAGTGAGCCAACACAATAGCTTTTTCATTGTAGGTTATTTGAGTGCTGTTGAATAGTTATGATTTGGTTTGGTGTGTATGGTTTATTCTTAATTTGCCTAAATATTTTGCTACAATTCATTTTTATGCATGTTTTCTTTTGTTGACTTAATTTTGATTAATGTATGAATTATATTTGCTCCCTTCCCTAACTTCTTATGCGGTATAAATAAATTCTATATTTTGATACAGCAGTCTCTGGTTCCAGGTTATTCTGGCACTTGAGCATTGAGTAGCACTGGGTCACATTAAGAGGAAGAAGTCGTAGAAGAAGTTAGACCCACCAATACGACACCCCTGTCATCACTTGGAATGGTTATATGGTAGCCCAACATCTCCACAGTAGCTGAACGTACAAAGGAACCTTCAGCGTTACCACGGAGCTCATTCTTAGTAGTCACAGTTACTTCTGGCAGGGAGGGATCAAGACCTGAGAAAGTAGGAATAATTTATGTTAATGTTGGCAAAATGATGTCAACTATATAAAAAAAGATTATTTTGGCTTTAATTGCCTCATTGCTGGGGAGAGAGAGGGGTGGCATGACATGCAGCAAAGGGCCACAGGTTGGAGTCGAACTGCTACGTTAAAACCCCTATTGTAATTTTTCTATCTTTTAAAATACCAGCTTTAAAATCCTTTTGACATTACACTGAACTGTAATAGGGTGAATGCTGCCGCTGTCATTCATACTCTGCACCCCATACACATGTTCTTTTGTCTCTGGGTTGGAACAAGTGCGTAACACACCACCATCACACATTTTTGGGTGAAACTGAATAATTGTTTATGAAGAAAATGTTTTCTGGTTTACCCTCTGATGTCCTCCGACTGCTCAGCCTCAATTATCTGTGACTCTCTGGCAGGTGAACTGCCATGGTGCCCAAAGCGTGTCCATTTTTATTAACTGCATGATATGTGTATGTGTCATGCACTTTTTGACTTTACAAACTGAGTTTTGTATATCCTGTAGCCCAGCTTTGGTTGATTTGGAAAAACATGATTCACAACAGAGGACAAAGTGCATCAAGTTTGGTTGTTTGTACCAATTTTTATATATTTAACTATATCTTGGTATCTTCCCATGCTTCACATCTAAAATCTTTGATATTAATGCCTCTATAAAAATTTGCTACATGTCACCTGGTTAGGGTTATGTGGTGCATCCGTGTCCCTTTGATACTTCTAAAAAAAACTGAAATAATGGACAGAGCAAAGTGCAAACCTGTGGTGTTGACAAGGATGTAAGTGCAGGTTCCCTGGAATGAGTAGCTCCAGCCATCAAATGTGGTGTAGTGTGGGTCACCAAAAGCCCAACATAAGGCCTTGGAATCAGGAATACACACTCCTTGGCCTTCTGATGCCTCACAGTGCTCCTTAACCCTGCATTCAACCTCAGAACAAGGGTCTGGAAGACACACGTATCAGTCTGTCAATTATCATTTAAGTCCAAAAATTATTTATTCAGTTTATTAAACATTGAGGAGTAGCAGACACAGGCAGGCTCCTAGTACAATTTTTTGTCTATGGACCAACTATGGAGGTGGCATTAGTTAAATTGAATGTCTGAAAAGAAAGAAAGGTAATGTTAGTTGGCTGATCTTCACCATCATCCCTGTCCCCAAAAAACCAAGGACCACAGGACTCAATGACTACAGACTTCCTGTCTGACAGGAAACAGCATGTGAAGCTGGGGAAAAATGTCTCTGACTCTCAGACCATCAGCACCAAGACTGCGTTCTTTCTCCTCTGCTCTTTTCCCTGTACACAAACAGCTGCACCTCTAGTCACCAGTCCGTCAGGCTCCTGAAGTTCGCGGATGACACCTCCCTCATTGGGCTCATCTGTGGTAGAGATGAGTTCGCCTACAGATGGGAGATTGAAAGCCCAGCAGAGGATGTACTTCCTGCGGCAGCTGGGGAAACGATGATGGTGCACTTCTACACCACCATCATCGAGTCCATCCTCACCATTTCCATCACCATCCGGTATGCTGCTGCCACTGCCAAGGACAAGGGCAGACTGCAGCGTATTGTTTGATTCGCTAAGAAGGAGAAGGAGGAGGAGGAGCAGGAGAAGCTGCAATCTGCCATCCCTCCAGGACCTGTATGCCTCCAGGACCCTGAGGCGTGCAGGCAAGATTGTGGCTGACCATCCCACCCTGGACACAAACTCTTTGAAAATTTCCCTCTGGCAGGAGGCTGCGGTCGATCAGGACCAAAACCTCACGCCACAAGAAAAGTTTCTTTCCGTCTGCAGTTGGCCTCATTAACAAGGCCCGGAACACTTGACACTGTCTCTTAAACCCACCCGTATATATGCATTGCATTAATGCACTCCCGTTGGTTTTTCTATCCTGCACATTGTTAATATCTTTTCTGTACAGTTCTTTCTATCTTTATCCTTATTTTATTTATTTATATTTTAAAAAGTACCTAATTTTTGTGTGATTTTTATGCACAAAGACAAATTCCTTGTACGTGTAAAAACGTACTTGGCAATAAACCCGATTATGATTTGAAGGCTATTCAGTCCAATTTAGCCCAGGATAATATAATATATTATAGAAATATAATATATTTTTGTGGGGCATTAAATCAGTCATTAATTAACGTAGATACAACCATTTTCTTAAGCTATAATATGTAACATTTCCACATTAAAATTTCTGTAAACACTACACCTAGACCTTTTGTGTTCATGTTCATCATCAGTCATTTCTATCTGTTCTTTCCGTTTCACTGGTTGCCTGTCAATGGCGTGATATCCCTTTTGTGCATGTTTTTATCCAGTTTTAAGCCACATTTTTACTATACAGGTTTTAGATCTTGTTTTTTTTTTATATATTTACCGGATGAAGGATTTTGGTCATTGGATGTCAGGATCTTATTAGAGAAACAAGCTGAGCGAGTTTACTTGCAGTACCTCTGGGACTCCCATTGCCTGCCAGAGAAACACTGATTTTTGAAGGTGAAACTGCTTTAATCAGTGTTTCTACTAGTTGCATGTCCATTTGTTTTGGAGAGTAGGACCTCCTTTGCTGACCTTTGCAGCTAATTTGGTTCCATGTGGGAAACTCCTGAACGATGGACACTGAAGGAATCCTAACTGGGAGAAGCTGACTGCAGTGATGGCAATGGTGGTGAATACAACAACTCCCATGATCTCATACGACTTCACAACATCATCAGTTTGTCTTTTGGTATTGTGCTGATGTAAAAGACCAGAAATTACATAATATCTGTTTGATCCTTAACTTTGCATTGCTGTGCATTGTACTATTCTCAAACTGCTAGGCCTGGCATGGGTAGGACTGCACCCACTACACTGCTTGAATGTATAGTCAACAAATATTTGAGATTTTTTGTGAATTGTTATGACATCAAAGGATAGTTTGTGCTTTACCTTTGATTAAACAGTCTGACATAGAATTATAGTAGAAGGCGCTGTATGTGATCTGAGTATGATTAGCTTAAGTTAAGAAAGGTACAGTTTGCAATATATGGGTTACTCTCGACAAGAGGTAATCTTTAGAACTGGGTGGCAAAGTGATTTAGCTTATCTCTATTCTCCTTGATGGAGCTTTAATAAATACTTCTGCAGAAGTCTGTCTCTCCTGAACCTTCTTCAATCATGGGTTAACCATCTCTCAAGATTCGAAGAACATTGAAGATATACTTTATTAATCCCCAATGGGGTAATTCTATTCTTTTTTCACTCAATGTTTACACACATAGTGTAGTGGCACTCCAGGAAAAGTTAGGGGTCAGGGGCCTTGCTCAAGGGCAGTGCCCAGGAGGTGGAACTGGCACCTTCTTGAGCTACCAGTCCAAACTTCATACTGTGGTCCATGCTGGACTTAAACAGCAACCCTCCAATTCCCCAGTCATTACAGCCTCAACTACTGCCCCAAGTGTCACCTCTCTGGACATGGAGCTCTCTGGAGCTCTGCCCTCCTGCAGCCACAGACACCAGCAGGTTAGTCAACAGTGTATTCTCTGACCCCCCTCTGCTGACAGTAAGTAAGTAAGTAAGTAAGTAAGTAAGCGTACTGAGTCATTTCCTTCGTCTTCTCTATTCCTCTCCTCCGTTAGCACCAGACCTCCTTCTTAGCACCAACGACAGGACGAATTCCTGTTTAGATAGAACGATCTATGTCTTATCATTAAAGCGGAAAACTACACCGCTGTAACGAGTAAAACCAGCAAATTTTTTTAGCATCTCACTGGACCCAGAGCTACCAACACCCAAACCAGTGCTTATACAGGAAGCAGGAAGT
>NW_023339807.1:643257-643811 GCF_004916995.1 Morone saxatilis
AATTGAATTGAATTGAACTGAAAATTGAATTTTTTCCTGCCAACTGCTGATGTTGCTCCTTTCTTTCTCACACAGTTGATCAGGACATTTATATGTGACTTTTGTTTACACTCTGTAACGGATGTGACTTAAATTGTAGTACAAAATACTAGTCCCTCAAAATTAAACCAATCCTTGTGAATTTTGTGTGTCCTTGCAAATTTGTCCAATAATTGTAATTTTTAAAGTGCGCTATGGGCCACACAATGCTGAAGCATATTTGGAAGATCCAGGTAATTTGTTGAACTTTATTTGGCTGCATGTGCCACTGAGTAGCTTCCATAGGAATGAACAGACCCCACCATCAATTCTGCATCCAGTTCTTCTGAATGCATCCATGATTCCCCAAGCAAAACGTTGAGCAATATGTCACCAAACTGCTAGGGGTGATTGAAAATTGTTATATTGAACATTTTTATATTTTTTAAATTATTATGTTCTATCTGTTCTACTTGTGTGTAACTTCAGGGAGTCGGGCAAAGTACGATTTTCATTGTGCGTACTAGCCTTGTGTT
>NW_023339807.1:643838-646079 GCF_004916995.1 Morone saxatilis
TGTGTTTATACTGTACATATGATAATAAACCTCTTGAATCTTGAATTACCTGTGGAATAGCAGCCAACTGTTCCATCCTTGTTTTGACACTCCTCCCCCTTCTGACAGCTTGTGGAGTTGCAGCTGAACTGTCCAGACTGGCAGACACAGCGCTCTGAGCAGTTCTCCAGGAATACTGTTGTACCCGACTGAAAAGATATAAATAAAAATCTAAATAAATTTAATTGTAAATATTTAGGGTTGCCCGCTAAACTGTTAAACTTAGTCAACTAAATTTCCATTAGTCAGATAGTCACAGAAAACCAAAAACAATGTTCAACTCTGTTCGAGCTGCGCCTTGTCACCAGGATGAAAGTACTGGGAGAGGTTTGTTTACCACACTAGCCTGCTTCTGGGGCAAGTATGCGCAACATAGCCAGAGAGGGGCATGCAGGCAACAGAACTGGGCTCATAGCCTCTAAGATTAGTGCAGTTTAAAATACATTAACTAAATGTCTCCTTGCTAGTTGTTTCGACACACTCAGAATAATTACAGTTTTGCTGTTAGCCTTTAGCAGGCCATTGTTAAAAATATCTATCTATTTCAATAATTAAATTAATATCAAAGATGTTCAACAACTAGTCACCTAATGGCTTGAAAAACTACAAACTACTGGTCAACTAAGAAAATCTTTAGCTGGGGACAACTAAACAGCTACCTGATTAGTAAGCTAACATACTGTACTGAATAAGCATTATGATGTGGATGACGGTAATCACCTTATAATATTGTCCATCCACTACACAGCCGCAGTTCGCCACAGGAACACAGTGGACTCCATCAGACATGAGGCCGTCATTACACTGGCAGCCCTCCTGGCACACTGGGCAGGGCTCTGACCTCTGCAGAGAGTAGCATGTGGAGGAGCAGGCAGTGGCGCACAGCTCATAGTGACTCCCTGCTGGACACGTCACAGCTGCAAGGACAAGAAAGGCCCAGACTCTGAGCACTCAAATCAATATAATAAAATCAAATGGCCAAAAACAACAAATCTTTCTAGAGCAGGGAAAAATATTTTGTCAAGATCGAGCATACCGGGTCGTCCTACAGCTCTGGTGAATGAACAACTTAAGGTTCAGCGTCTTGTTTAAAGACATACAGACAGGGGGAAGCTAGAGAAGCAAACCACCAACCCTTGACAACCTGCTCAACCTACTGAACCACATCCATCCCCTGTTGATGAACTAAAGAGCCCAGCCCAGGTTATTATATGTTATACATTCAGCACCAGTGAGCATCAGCAAGTCAGATCAGACTTACCACAGAAGCTGTCGCTCCTCCATTTGCTTATCTTGGCACCAGCTAGTTGACAGGCGGTAACATAATTCTGGATGTGACGGCACAGGACCTCTGCACCCCTTTTACCTGTGGATAGCTCCCTGAAAACAAACTTTCAATTAATTACAGGAAACACCTAATATAAAACTTAATTGCTGAGACTCTGACTGGTCAAGACAAGAAAGCAGTCATTTGATCAAACAGCTAATACCTTATCCAGATCGCCTAAACCACTCTGATTGCAAGTAAGAGCGAAAGGGATATGCTAAGAAATGTTAACAATCCCTAATTTAACTTAATTTTACTTAATTTAATTTTTAACTACCCTTCATAAGATTCTGTTTTAAAAACCAATCATCAGAAAGCAGGAGCTTTATCAGATTTAACTGTATCACTTTCACATTAGATGTATTTTCAGATATTTTTTACCTGACACAAGCGTCATAATCTGGCTGGGGTGGCACTGTTGAGTGGCAGCCTGCAAATGGGCCTTGCTGAGCTTTGATGATGTCACAGGCCTTTTTGGCTTCTGGGACCTTTTGTCCATCTGAGTCAGGGCAGGAACTGGCCCCACAGCTGGTCTCACAAGTAGTGTTGTCCTTCTTTACTACCCATACCGCTGCTACGTCTGCTGGCTTCTTACTGGCTAATGCCAGGTCATCATACAGTTCACCATTATAGTTGCCACAGAGACCACTAGTTGAGTTGCGATAGGTCGATGGGATTTGTAAGAAAACAGATGCCACAGTGTCATAGGACAGCGTCAGATCAAAGTCAGTTTCAATGAGGATGTTGATGCCATTTTGATGTGCCCGTACTTTTCCATCAGCCAGCGACACAGGAAGGGGGACTCTAATGTCATCAACCTGAAATATAAAGGAAAGCAGGCATGCACACACAGACGTGCGCACACACACACACAC
>NW_023339807.1:646112-646883 GCF_004916995.1 Morone saxatilis
ACACACACACACACAAGTATTTTCAGATGTACATGTTGGCTTTGTCCCATTTTAGGAGCCACTGCAGCTTATGAAGATGTGTCCAGTACTGAGGGCTAGTGTTCTTCCTCTCAAAATGAAATGGTCCACGTAGGATTCACCACAGCATCATCGCAAGATCCCTTCTACTATTATTTTTTTGTAGAAGTGTAACACCTCAACTCACCCATTAAGAGTTAAAAGGCAGATCATTTTAAACCAACCAAATGGACTTAGAAATAAGGAATATTAGGAATAAGACTGAGAAGACTGAGCTATTTTCAATCAAAGCATTAAAAAATGTCTATAAACAGGTGCCCTGGTAGCTCACCTAGTAGAGCCGGCGCCCCATCTACCAAAGCTGAGTCCTTGCTTCCTATGGGTTTCAATCCTGTGGCCCTCGGCTGCATGTTGCAATTTTCTTAGCCGATTCAGATTTCAGATTTTAAAAGTCAGTCCTGCTTCTAAGAACTATAATTAACACCAATTGTAAATATTTTCCTAATTTTTCTTTCATGGAAAATTCAATTATATGTTCAAAACAAATAAAATCTTATTCAACCATTTCAATTCCACTAACTTTTTCACCTTATTTTAGCGTTTACTCACAAGCTACTTTAATGTGACCACCTTGCTTTTCCCTCTCACACAGCAGCTTCCCTTTCCCTTCTCTTTATTTTTCTCTCTCCCAGCATGTGTTTAATCTGTTGACTTTTGGTGTCAGCAGTGTGTTTAATAGAGGACCAAAAAATT
>NW_023339807.1:646983-649624 GCF_004916995.1 Morone saxatilis
TATTGTCTGTGCCGCTGTGCACATGAACCATCACAGCATTTGTGTAAATTTAACCGGCACAGAATTAGATATAAATGAAACAATCGACCCGGACGCCAGCTCTACCAGGCACCCCATTATATTCCATTTCTAAAAATAGATCACACACTGGACCTTTTAAGTTATCAGAAAAACTAGCTAACGTTTACAGCAGCTCAGCTCAACTTTGTCTGCTGAACAGTGCTGGAGAAAGGTGGAACTGCTTTATTCAGTGTTTTACACCCGGCCAATAAAAAACATCACACATACCTTAATCTCCCACACAACCCCAGTCTCCATAGTAATTTCCATGTCATAAACTAGGAGCTCAACACTGCGAGAGAGGCTATCATCCTTATGGGTTTGCTGCTGTAACAATATAGAGAAGGCTGCCATCCCTTCTTCCTTCTCCTCCACTTCTGACAATTTGAACACACAGTTTCCCCACAGGGGATATTCCTAGAGGATGGGAGGAGCGAGGAAAGGTGGAGAGATTATAAAATATAATGTCAGCACATCCACTGTGATTGTCTTAATGGCGTAATATGTTGGAAAACACATGTTAAATACTATTAAAGGTTTAATCAGGGCTGAATAAAAGTAATCTTTAAAACTGGGTAGAGCCATTCCTCCTGCCTTGCTTTGTAGTTTCAGCATTTAAAGTTTAAGTCTAGGTTTTTTCCAGAGCCAAATAAATCTGGAGATTATTTTATTAAATTTGAAAAATTGTTTTGAAGAAATTTCTACAGGAAGAGATATTATGGAAGAATAACCATAGAGTACTAAGAAAAGAGTCTGTGTATGTCATCATCTGTATGTATGTGGCAACCTCTGCCTTTTTTAATTTATATGTTTATTAACCTGTTGTTTTGTTAAATCCAAAATGAAAAACTGCATGTTGTTACATGTGTCAAACAATTCATGATGTCTGATAAACGATGTATTATGTTGTCTATGTATGAAATAGATAATATAAATATAAATTATACTCTATGAAATTACCATAATACAATAATTAGTATTAGTATTAGTATTAAAAAGGTTATTATTGAAATCCGCATTTTACAAATCACTATCCTGTTGTCACACACCTCATACACTCATAATATGCTTACTTTTATTATTCAGAAAAAAAATAATTTACCTGTCCATCAAAGGACCTGACTGTTTGGACCCCACTCACAGAACAGGAACCAACACTTCTGGGAGAACAATAGGCAAAACCCTGTTTCACAACACACTTCTCATTGGTTGAACAACGGAATTTAGGATCACACTGTATTTTTCCACCATCTGAACAAACACAACGAGTGTTACAGGACTCTCCTGGATAGAACACCTGAGAAAAGAGGAAGAAATATCAGAAGCAGTAATATTAGTGACAGAAGCTGTAGTTATAGCAGCATTAATTGTACGAGTAGAAGTGGCATTTGCTATATTATTGCCACTGTAGTACCTGTCCATTTTGATAATACTGTCCTTCATACTGACAACCACACTCTGCTAGAGGTACACAGCTGTCATGACTCAGCATGAATCCATCATCACACACGCAGCCTTCTGTGCAGAAAGCACTGGCGTCACAGCCCTCTGGGGGCGTAAGACCACTGCAGGTCAGTTGGCAGGGAGACGCACACAGCTCATAGTGACTGTTTGCACCACATGATGGAGCTGGAAGAGTGACACACATAGATGATAATGTTCCTTACAAACATTATTGACATACTTGTGTTTTAGCTTTTATGATTCAAACACTAGTAGTAGTAAGTACAGCAGACTATCAAGACAGATGGCCAAACAACAGAGGGATAAGTGTGGTCCTGTTACTGAAGACACCTTCTACCTGATGAAGACCATGGAGAGGATCATCCTGAGACACCTGCGACCCCTGGTGGGCACACAGCTGGACCCCCTGCAGTTTGCTTACCAGCCTGGTATTGGGGTGGACAACGCAGTAATCTACCTGCTGCACAGATCGCAGCTACACCTGGAGGACAGCGGGAGTTCTATCGTGGAGGGTGAGGAGTCCAGGAATTTATGAATTAGTCTACCCTCACCTGCAAGTGGTCGATCGCGTGGATTTTCACTGGGGGTGAGTGGGAGGTGTGTTTTCTACCGTGGGAATTAATGAGTCAGTCTGCTTGTTTGCTTATGTTGTAAGCCTTGAAGGCTGTTGAAGCTCACCAACCAGCTGACACACAGTCGGCCTTCGATGCCAGGTCCTGTATTCCAGTTTGGTTCCCTCAGAGGACGCAGTCAACAGAGTTGGCTTGAGGCTCTGAGAACTTGCGTGGATGTATGGCATGGGTGAGTTGTGTGAAAGTACCGAGGTGTGGATTAAGAGGAATGGGAGAGGCACCGTTTACCTGAGGCCACCTGGTTGTTGCGATGCCGTTCGACACACAGTTGGGGTGGAACTTCAGCGATCTGTGTGGTCTGTTGGTTGAGGATAAATCTACGTTCAAGTGTGCAGCCAGTTTATGGTGGGGTTGTTGTCCGACTCGCCAGCACTTGTCCATCGTGTCCCTCTGGAACGCCACAGTGACAGGCTGGAGTAGTGTTGAAAAGCAATGCCGGGGAGAGAGTGCAGAAGAAAGACGCATTCGGTAACCGCTGACCGTGG
>NW_023339807.1:649649-653714 GCF_004916995.1 Morone saxatilis
CTTTACCACTTTACCATAGTTTTTTTTATATCTGTATTTATTTATTTCACAAAAAATGTTGCTGTGACAAGGGAATTTCCCTGTTGTAGGATTAATAAAGTAATACAATAGAAATAACAATAATAAAACTAATAATAATAATAATTAAATAAATAATAATAATTGTAAAAATGGCTTCATTTTCCAACCATATACTGGGTACCAGGCTGTAAACTTGTTCATTTCTGCTTTAAAGATGGGCATTTTAATATATTGGAGATTTACTTACTTTTGTAGCCAGGCTCAAGTGGCCATTAAATGAACTACAGTTTTTGTTAATTCAACATTGGCTTCATTTTACAACCATGTATGTTGCTGCAAGACTACAACCCATATTTACATTTAATGTTAGGTGGCAACCTCTAGTGGTAGTAATTGTGATGGGGGCAAAGGTGGAAGTCAAGTGATGTAGTTTAAAGAGCAAAAAGGTCTGCAATGTTGTGTCCTGTGTGAAACTCAAAGTCAACATTGACTTATTTTACTTACTTAGGTTACATAACAACTTATTTCAATCCAAACCATGAGCTTTTCTTAAACATTAGCAAGTATTTTTGGTGCCTATAATAAAAACTACAACCGTTTCACAATGTAAACTATGTTAAGATCATTATGGCCCTGAGTCATAATTAGTATTTGTGTGATTGAATGTTTTGTTATGCGAGTGTTGTGTGTATGTTAACTTTATTAACTTTTATTAAGTTTGTTGTGTGTGGCACCATGGCACTGCGCTGTCCATGCTTCTGAAATGGAGTGGAGGAGATAGCCAGACAGATAGAAAGACAGAACACACCACTTTGTTTGGTTTCTTAGCTTGTTTGCTTTTTGTGGTTGTGAACAGAACTCCATGATTCCATATTCCCTCTGATTATAGCAATCCACAGACAGAAGGAAAACAACATGAAGTGAGTGCACAGTCAGACAGAGAGAAAGAAAGGATTGTATATCTGGATTGTTCTTCTCCAACTCCAACAGATGAGCTACAGTAGCTCAAATCTTAAGTTTTTTTTATCGCATTTTACAGCCACTGTAGGTTCTCCTTCATGCTTGGAAGAGGAGTGTGAAGTGAGGAACTTTCAATCTGCAACTACACAGCTATTTGCCACCAAATCCTAACACACTGGACCTCTAATTCTTAACAAAACAAAAGTTACTCTTGGATGCACGGATGAATGGATGGACAAATAGGCAGTGTAGTTCACAATTTTCACAATGTTTGTGTGTGTGCATGTCTTACGACAAAACTGTTCAGTTCTCCAACTCTCCACTGTAGCTCCTGCTTCTTGACAAAAGGTGCTGAAAGCTGACAGACTGTTGCATAGGGCAGAGGCATGGCCTTGGTACATACACAAATCAAAAACACAGTCTCTGAGGAAGGGGGTGTGGTCCAGTTTACTGTGACACTGCCTGTATGGGCAGAGACAGAGAAACAGAGCAGAGAGAGAGAGGGCACAGTCTGTAGACACCATTTAATCAGTTTTAGGACTGAGCATTGATGGTCAATATACCTAACTTCATCTAGCTATTGTTTTTTAAAATGTATCACATGTTCATTATTTCTTATCAAGCAAATGTATATTGTTGTTTTCTAACCCAGGAGGAGGTTATATAATTAATTTAATCTGAATTCCAAAGGTAGAAATGAGACATGGTGTATTTTAATTAACTAGCCCATCGCCACCACAAAAATGGTCAACATCATCCATAGGTTTCTGAAGAGCTGTTGTGAATATCACCTGACACTTAAAGCGACCATTAATTATGCTTAACTTTAAACCATAATAATTTAAACGGGTGAGTTATATATACATTTGTGGCCCAAACAGTTGTCATGAACATGAACTAGGTACCAGGTTGTAAACTTGTAATTTCTTTTAATTCCTGCTTTAAAGATGGGCATTTTAATATGCCTGCATGGGGAGGAGGTTGGGGAGGATGGATGTTGTGTTCTGTGTGAAACTCAAAGTCAACATTGACTTATTTAACTTACTTAGGTTACATAACAACTTATTTCAACCCAAACCATGAGCTTTTTCTAAACATCAGCAAGTATTTTTGGTGCCTATAATACAAACTACAACCATTTCACAACATAAACTATGTGAAGATTGTTATGACCCTGAGTCATAATTAGTATTGAATGTTTTTGTTGTGCTGTTTTCCCTTCCTGCCTACGGGTGGTGCGACCTGTTCTGTGTTTTCTAACAATTCTTAAATTATTTTGTAGCTTTAATTAAGTTTGCAGTTTTACTATGACTACTTTTATTTAAATTTACAATTTTATTTTTCCTTTTTTTAAACTGCTTTAACAACTTATCAATCTTTTAATGTATCCCATGGCAACTGTGCAGAAGTACCCACCTAAACGGTCCAGACTTGTCAGCGATGATGCCACAGTAGCGCCCCTGTTGGTAATGCAGTAGCAGTGAAGGCTCACACTCAGGACATTTACCATTAGGACAGTCACTAGTGCAGCCAGGATCTCCCCCTGCCTGTGTTCAATGACATTGTGAAAATATGCAGAGGTTACCTGCTTAAAAAATAAATAACAATAATATAAATATGTTCTTTGTTATAACTGAGTTCATATATGTTCAACTGTACACACAAATTCCACAAATTCCCTTGTAATACATTACATATGACCTCGATGCGGCGTCTATGTATATATGTCTATGACTATTACGGTCTCAGCACAGTGATTTACCATGCCACCAGAGCGCCACCTAGTGGCGATTGTGACACACGTTTTTAGTGAGCGTGGAGGACCCATTGGCGCAGCGATCGTACCAAGTTTCGTTTTAGATCATCCAAACATTGCCAATGCGGGAATCATAAATTTGTTTCTATTTTAAATTAGCACCACCTTGCTTGCGATGGCCTGAAATTGTGCATGATGCCTAAGGAAGACATGGGGAACTATGGACCCAAGCTTGGTGTCAATCGGACATACCAATGTGGAAAAATGGTCCACTGCACAGGTTGTCCTGGCTGTGTCTGCAGCCGTGGTCCTTCTGTAGTCCTTCTTGACCCCCACAGCCAATATTACTAACATAGAGGGCCAGAGCACTAACAAATGCTTCTGATGAAGGTCTATGACTGAAATTGACCTTTTTCAGTTTAGTTATTCTGCATGACTTTATTCTCCTGCCTACCTGTTCACCCAGTAGGCACACATTATGTCTGATGTATTGAGCTGGAGAAAGAGCTGTATACTTAATGTATATGTGCATCACTGAGCCTGGGCTTGGATGGAGTATGTGTTTGTTTTGTGTTTTTAGACCGACAAAAAAGTATTTTCTCAACTATATACACACCTTCCAGCTGTGTCCAAAAGCATTTATGTTCTTAGCCTGGGTGCCATCAGATTTAAGTAAGTCATCAGCAGGTTTTCCATTGTAATTTCCACACAATCCTGATAAAGAGACACAGGCAACAACAAACCAACAGCAATCACAAATTAGATAAACAACTCACTTCACATCTTTTATGGAACCACTGTTAAAGGAATACTTAAACATTTGTAGAAATACACCTATTTGCTTTCTTTCCTCTCTGCATGCAAGTACAGATCTGGAATCAAGACATTGTTAGCCTTGGCATTTAAACTAGAGGCAGGAGAAGAAAAAAAGTAGAATGAAAAACAACAAAAAACATATCAACATTTCTAAAGCAGGATCAACATGTCTTTTTATTTTCCTGAATTTAATTCTTTTAATGTATATGTGAACGCAAACCAGAAACTCACATTTTTTCACAGGCTTGTAGCAGCTTAAAATGTCTGATTTCATGAACATTGCTTTCCTTATTGCATTGTTTTTAGTTATTATTAATAATAAAACCCTATTTTGAGACACAAGTTTCACCAATTGAGAGTCCAACCAAGTGTGAAATATGGTCACAATCTGAATTAAAGCTGAATGCATCATTGCCACACCACAGCCGCGCCACGGTGAGTCGCGATACCCCCGCCCAAGCCCTCATTGTCGGAAGCGAAGGGAGACCACTCTACGTCGTCACGCGTTTCAG
>NW_023339807.1:653739-661097 GCF_004916995.1 Morone saxatilis
ACGCGTGGTCAGTGGGACACGTGCGTGCCCAGAGAACGAGCACGTGACGCGCTTCAGAAATTTCACGTAGAATGCAGATCAAGTAGTGCCATGCAGCGCGTGTACTGTCCTGTTGCCCCAGTAGGTGGCGGCTGATCACTGTATGCTGAAGTATTATGGTCAGTGTAGTGCTTCAGGCCGGACTGCGGTTGAATGGGGCAAAGTCAGTTGAGATTGGACACATGTACACTGAGGGAGTTATGATCGGTGCGCAGAATATGAATGCGAATAAATCACAAAAAGACCAAAATAAATTAAAATATATTATTTTGACGTAAAGCCACAGACAAGTCCTTTAAGGTAGCACGTGCAAGAGATTGGCACAGGAGGCGTTGAAGCGAGCAACATTTTGCTGGTAGACCTGGTGAGGGTGAGGGTTTTGTAGAGTTTGTCGGGGCTGATAGAGAGAGTCGCGGCGCTCGGGTGACGGAGCTTCGTGTTCAGCGAATACCAGGAGGGCAGGAAAATATCGCAAACAATTACCACGAAATTCAAAGTTGGTGATGGCTGACTGGCCGTGTTGGTGCGTGTATCGGTCGAAGCGGGAGGCGGCGTAGCCGGCGTGGTGTGGTTTTGGCCTTTGTCCAATCACGATACACGAATGCCTACCAATTTTGTACATTGTCGGTCATTACGTGTCTTGGGGTCTTGATTCTATGGGGGCGTGGCTAAAGCCATTTAGCAACGCCACATCTAACAGGACCAAGACAGATACCCATAGCCTTCAAAACCCATTAGCCTTCCATACTGAATTTGGCAAAGTTTCATGATTTTCATGCATGTTTAGGCCCCCAAAAATGTCATAATGCTTGGACAGAAAAAGCCATATTTTGGTCGCCATGGCAAACATTTGGTTCAGCAGAATTCTAAAGAGTAAAATGTCTCGTCATCTCCTTAAGGAACTTCCTGACATATTTTCAGCTGGCTCGTCATCTCATGGAAGATATACATAATATTATAAAAACGAATTTCCGTGTCACACTAAGGTGCGTCCCTCACTATTAGGAAATATATCAATAGATTTGTTCAGGGCTGGATCTTATCAGGAGTTAAGTTTGCAGCCTAATGGACCAATCGACACTCAAGTTATAGGCAACCGGTTGGTGTCCTTGCTGACAATTCAAAATTTGACGCCGACGCCACAGACTACGCCTTCGATCAAAAAACTTCATACAATCATGAGAATATCATCAACAGAATGATTGCATTTCCTCTGACTAGTTTCGCTGGATCGATCAACCTCTAGGAGTAGAACATGGTAGTATAAAAAAGGCATTTCCTGTTCACCACTAGGTTAGCGCTCTCACTATTACTGAATATTATCACAAAACGTGTCAGGTGGACGTATTATCAAAACATGTAAATTTTTGTTGCGATTGGATCATGTACGCAGAATATTATAACAAATCCCTTTTTCATGCAAAGGTTGAAATTGGACAGCACACCACGTGTACGCTTTCCGACGTAATAACGTAAAAAACACAACATTTAATCCGGATGTTTGTAGGATGCTGTGCTCCAATCGAAGTTGCTTCTGATCAATTCCCTAGGACAGGGTTTTCAAATGGTGTGGGTAGTGGGCCCTTACTAAGAGCAACTCAAAAGACACTTCTGCTTCCTCTTGTCCTCTTGTGCTGCTGCTGCTGTGTCTTGTCTGCTATCTCTCTTCTGTGTTTACGTATGCTGTTGGAACTGCCCTGTCCTCTGTTGCTTGCATAGAAAGACAGAAGAATGCAACCATAAATAAAGCTGCACAGCCACTGTTACTGCTGCCGCACACGTGCCGTCGTAAACTTGCGCGACCACAACATTGAAAATTTGCGTGGAAGAGCAGGATCATAATAACATCGCAAGCCTTACTCCCTGTTGCAGTAGGTGGCACTATACTAATATCTGAGATCATGTCATGGGTAGACATGTTCAGGGCTGCCGACTTCGTATAAAACATTCGTGAAGTTTCATGAGATTGACCATAGTACACTGGAAGTTGTCGAGGACGTGTTCAGGGTGGGACTGCTTACAGAATATGAAGTTAGTACATTGCGACACGACACTTGAAGTTATGATTACTATCGTTTTAGGCCAATCGGCGGAATTCGACCACATATGTCACAGGCACTATCCTTAACGTACATGCCACAAATAGCACAACTTTGATCAGCCAATATTTTTAACTGTACTGACCATATTTTAAAGCCTGATCTGATAAAATCCCTAATAGGATGTCGTTTCAAGATACAAGCATTATTGACGCATATGCATAGCACATGCGCTAACCAATTTCCGTACATGCGGTTGTACGTGTCTTGGTAAGTTACGACAACTTCCTGTTTCATGGCGAGGCTTCGAAATTTGGATGCCACCGCCACGGCATGCTCTGAGCACAGTCACAAATAGCACAACTTTAATCATAAATGTCTTTAGATGACTGTGTCAAATGTGAATTTGAGCTGTATACATTCCAGGGAGAAGGTTAGTGAAAATAGAACGCCAAAAATGACGCAATCCAAAATGACCGATTCTGTTGGGTTTGGTGTAAGCCGCCAAGAGGCTTTAAGTTTCTTCCGACAATGGACTCTGGACTTGTATTCGTTAGATCTTAGATGATTACTGCAAACCCTTATTATCAGGCCCAATATAGCCTCTTTAACATGCTCCCAATAATTCAGAACGCTGCAGCACGAGTACTGACAGAAGCTAGGAAAAGAGATCACATTCTCTCCTGTTCGTAGCTTCTCTGCATGCGCTCCCTGTAAAATTTAGAATAGAATTTCACATATCATTTTCCTCCTCACCTATAAAACTCTTCATGTCAGGCCCCTTCATATCTTGAGAGCTCATAGTACCCCTATACCCCTCTAGAACACTGCGGTACTCTTAATGCAGGGCTACTTGCTGGTTCCTTATAGTCTCTAAAAAAGTAGAACAGAGCCCAGAGCCTTCATTACCAAACTCCTCTCCTGTGGACCAGCTTCCACGTGTGGTTCGGAGCAGACTTAGTTTTGGGACCAAGTACCAAAGAATTAATTTTTTTTTTAGTTGTAACATCAGAAAATGCAGCGTCATCCAGGATTTATGTCCTAAGACATGTTCTCTGTAAAAGAATATTATGTCAATGGTGTCAAATGCAGCACTAAGATCTAATAATACAGAGTACAGAGAACAGAGTACAGAGAGTCCATTGGTCTGAAAGCAATCAAACGGGTCATACTAACTTTAACCAGAGCGTCTGTTGCTGTAGGACAGCAAATCACCCCTGAACAAGCATCATCTTTTTCATGTTCATCATCACCATCAGTCACTACTATTAGTGTAGTTGTTGCCACTTTTGTTGCTATGCACCTTTGTCTCTGTCCTTCTGTCGTTACCTCTGTTCTTCTCTTTCTTTCTGTCTCTCTCTCTTTAACCCCAACTGGTTGAGGCAGACGGCCACCCACCCTTTTCAAGTTCTCTTTCAAGTTTTTCCTTGCCGCAGTCACCAAGTGCTTGTTCATGGTGTGAACTGTTGGGTCTCTGTAAATAATGTTATAAGGAGTTCAGTCTAGACCTGCTCTATTTTAAAAGTGTCCTGAGATAACTTCTGTTATGAATTGGCGCTATACATTAAATTTGAATTGAATTGAATTCAAATGATCCTTTGATTGTGTTCTGGCCCGCCATTTTTGAAAACTTACTTGCAGACCCCTGATTTAGTATATTAAGAAAGCACAATGCATTTTTACTACTATTCCACTTCAAACCTACCTCCAGATATGGTTAACCTTAAACTTACTCTGATCATCTATAACATTATGACCAGCTGGCCACCCTTACTGGTTTGCAGCGCAGTACAAAACAAACTGGGATGCACTGTGTGTTCTGATACCTTTCTGACATTAATCTGGTCTGGAACAGGTTAGCCATGCAGCATAGGTTACCATGGTAACTCACCTCGTTTATCATGGTGATAAATACTCTGTTAGCTTTGTGATATTGGAAAAAAGTAGCTTTAGCTCAAAGATAGCAGAATAACATTTTGATCTTGCTTTATAAAGGCCCCAGCATTTCGACTGCTGTCATAAATTGCTATAAACCATATTGACATAGCTTGCATGTGTGCTTTATAAACACAGTGCTGCTGTCTTATATTGATTGGTTAAAAAATTCTGAATAAACAAAACAACTACGAGTGAGGCACACCCAACTTACCAGTTGTAGAACTAGAGTATGAACTGGGTAAAGTCAAGCTGATGTGGCTGTTCCAGTTGAACCTGAGCGTCAAACCAAAATATGTTGTCACAATGCCAAAGTAACCCCGCCTGAACAAGGAAAGCTTGCCATCTTCCATGGAGTAGGGCAGGTTCACTGACTGAGTGTTTACCTGGGGAGGGGGCAGTCATGGACATGTTACAAAAAATATATAGACACAGAATTGGTATGTACCAGCATGTGCTTGATCATTGCAAAAGGCACGGCTTTTACACCTTATCCTACAACATCAGATTCAGTCACTCCACAGCACTGATAATATCTAAGATATACTTAGATACTACTTACTTTCTTTCTCAAAAGGTAAGAAAGAAATGTTACATAATATGAGCTTTGTGCTTTTGCTTCTCATAGAAACGTTATAGCCCAGCCACCATGTGTTGTCACAAAATGCTGTCCCTTTGGTATGTCGTTTTTTTTTTTCCTATCTATTATTATGAGATGATGTTAAAGTACAACAACAGCGGTTAGTCTATATTTTCCTTATTGTCAACAAATCTGTAGTCTGTAGTCTGTATTCTATCTCTCAATACAGTCTGGCTTCTCTACCCTGTCTGTGACCCAAGCCCATTGGCTCCTTTTGAAGTCTTGAAAACAGCACACAAATATAGTTTCATTAAAAAGATGTTTAATTATTTGTTAAAAGGCTAGCCACTGTGGTTTTTAATTTGCTGGGGACTATTTTCAGCTGTGGATTAACACACACTGGGTGCTCTAGTGAGTATATTTGGATAGTGTATGTGGGATTAAGTCAAAATAAACTACAGTGTGTGTTCATAATAATGAAGGAACATGTCAGTACAACTGATTGCTGACTGATGTGTTTAATCGTTTATGGGCAACGGATGACACCAAGAAAGATATATTAGGCTTTAGACAAACAGGAAAAGGGGCTATGTAGGGCTTGGGGATGCTGTGGCTCAGGAGTGCAGGTCTCCTTTTAAACCAATGGTTGGTGGTTTGAGACTATTCCCATATCCTAATATCTTTGAGCAAAAAGAATGCCAGTGCCTTGAATGGCAGCTCCAACACCATTGCTTGGTGCTTGGTGAGAGGCACATTTAAAACATTTAATCTTTGTAAAAGTGCTTTGCTTTAGCTAAAATTCATAAATTCACTAGTTATTGATGAGTGTGAAAAAGTATGGGCCTTCTTCTCAAAATCAAGAATACAAAGAACAGACTTGTGTTCTTGTCCTTAACTCACTGAAACAGTGATCTTAAATTAACTCAGTTCAGGAGCACAGAGAACGCTGTTGATGGTTTGAAATTATGATCTTGCTGCTATTGCACAACACCCCCAGCACATAGGCTGCCTGCAGTGTTGCAAAATAACACTAAAAATGATATGTATTACTTTAAGTCTGGGTGCCCAGTTAGCTCAGTGGGTAGAGCTGGCGACCCATGTACCGAGGATGAGTCCATGCTACAGCGGCCCAGGGTTCAAATCCGACCTGCGGTCCTTTGCTGTCATGTCCTGTCTCTCTCCAGCTGTCACTATCATAAAGGCAATAAAAGACCCCCCCCCAAAAAAAATACTGATCTATTCACCCGACAACTACAATTTCTTTGAGTCTTTGTTGTATAATGTTTGCTTTCTTAGCTTTATAATATATATTAGTCTTCCTTTATTTTTAGTGCTTCAAACTCTCCTGAGAGCTGGCATACAAACACACAAAACTGCTAACCACCATTGCAGCCTGAACAGTATTACTGTTGGGATAACCCATTACCCATATTACTAAGAAAGGATCCCATAAGCTAAATGTAAGCTAGCACTTGGAATCACCGGAATAAAACACCTGCTGGAGTAAGACACACTTTTAGTATATGTTTGTAATTTAGCCCATATTAATGGTCTTTTTTCCCCACATTTGTACATGTGATTATAACCAACTTTATTGGTTCTGCTCTGCAGTGGTCAGTACACATCAAAAGTGGTACAAGGAAGGATAAGTGGTGAACCGGCGGTCATGGATAGCTATTAAATAAAAATGGATTTTTCAATGTAAACGGAATTGAACCATAAAAGTTTCTTTGGACTGTTTCTACTTTATATGATACTATAAAGATATGGTGAGGAGAACTAGAAGTAAACTCTATAGTAGGACGATTGATCTTACCAGTATCTGTCCTGGACTGGTATGACTCATGCTGACAGTGAAGTTACCAAATAAACTAATAGAGACAGTCTTGGTGAAGGACACAGCCTTGTTAGACCCTCTGTTCTCATTTTGGACCAGCACTTGGAAAGGTACCAGGCTCTGCTCTGATCCCTTGATGAGCTGAGACAGGATATAGGTGCAAGTGCCCTGAAAATCAAATCTCCGATTGTCAAAGCTTCGGTAGTGGGGGTCTCCAGTGCCCTGGCATGATGCGTAGGATTCTGGGTAGCAGTCCCTTACACCCCCCTTCAAGGCACAGTGCTCGTTCTTCATACAGGTAACTGATGTGCACTTCAGGGGAGAACAGAACAGAATTTCAGATCACTGTAAATGAAAACAAGAACCGCACAAAATACTGAAAAAATGTCTTATTATGGTATGTATGGACCTGTAGTTGTATAGCCCTTTTCTAGTCTACCGACCACTCAAAGCACTTTTACACTACATGGCACATTCACCTTTCACACACATTCACTCAGTGATCTCAAGGATCTTCGGCACCAGGAACCAACAACCTATTCGATTAATTGGGGAACGACCCGCTTGTGCTCTGTACACAGATAATTATTTTTTGACATCCATTTGTTACTTTTTTTAACAACTTTATTTATAATATATATAATAAACACATAAAATAACTTATTTGGTCATCCTGAACAGACGATGATAGAAACATGAAGAACAGAAACCCACCCCATGTGAAATCCCACTTTGAAGAGAACCAGGCCAATTGAAGGAATTACTGTATTTCCAATTATGTATTATTTTTACGTTCATTCCTTAAATCAATCACATTTAAACTTCATATATGGTATTGTGAATAATTAAATTACTTGAAGATAAAAAAATTTCATGGAAATTATACAAATAAAAGTGTATGTAAAAACATAGGGCTGGCAGCAGCAGC
>NW_023339807.1:661122-662578 GCF_004916995.1 Morone saxatilis
TCTGCTCGTGCAGGGTGGTCAGTACACATCAAAAGTGGTCACAAGGAAGGATAGATGTGCAACGGCGGTACAGGCTTGGGTGACCGGCGTTCTGGTGGCTATTGTAAATAAAAATTGATTTGTTCTTCAATGTAAACGGAGATTGCACACCATAAAAGCTTTCTTTGCGACTGTTTGCTACTTTATATGCATACTTGAAAGGTTGATGTATTGGGGTCGAGGGAGAACTATGAAGTAAACTCCTGATTTAGTAGGACGATTGATTCTTACCAGTGATCTCCGGTCCTCTGGCACTGGTATGACTCCGACTTGCTGACAGTGAAGTTACCAAATAAACTGCAATAGAGACCAGCTCTTGGGGTGGAACGGACACGGCCTTTGCTTAGACCCCTCCTGCTTCTCATTTTGGCCAGCACTTGGAAGGTACCAGGCTCTGCGCCTCTGATTCCCCTTGGATGAGCTGAGGACAGGATACTAGCGTGCCAGCTGCCCTGAAATCAAATCTCCGATTGTCAGCTTCGGGTACGTGGGGTTCTCCCAGTTGCCCTGGCATCGATGGCGTAGGAGTTCTGGGTAGCAGTGCCCTTACACCCTTCAAGGCCAGGTCCCTCAAAGCACTGCTCGTCTTCCATACAGGTAACTGATGTGCACTTCCAGGGGAGAACAGACCAGAATTTCAGGATCACTGTAAATGAAAACAAGAACCGCACAAAATACTGAAAAAATGTCATATTTATGGTAAATGGTAAATGGGACCTGTAGTTGTATAGCGCCTTTTCTAGTCTACCGACCACTCAAAGCACTTTTACACTACATGGCACATTCACCCTTCACACACATTCACTCAGTGATGCTCAAGGATACTTCGGCACCAGGAACCAACAACCTATCCGATTATTGGGAACGACCCGCTCTGCCTCTGTACCACAGGCCAAATATTATTATTATGAACCTCCTTGTTAACTTTTTTTTAACAACTTTATTTATAATATATTAAATAAACACATAAAATAACTCTATTTTGGTCATCCTGAACAAGCGATGATAGAAACATGAAGAACAGAAACCCACCCCCATGTGAAATCCCACTTTGAAGGAGAACCAGGGCCAATTGGAGAGAATTACTGTATTTCCAATTAATGTATTATTTTTACGTTCATTCCTTAAATCAATCACATTTAAACTTATATTATGGTATTGTGAATAATTAAAATTACTTGAAGATAAGAAAAATTTCATGAAATTATACAAATAAAAGTGTATGTAAAAAACATAGGGCTGGCAGGCAGCTCTGCAGCAGCCACACAGCGGACTCTGTGTAAAGATGGTGGACGTGCCAGACGTAACTGTCACAAGCCTAGATGCCACGGGTCGCTCAGGCAGCCTATGTGAATGAGCAATGTGGCCTCTCCCTCTTTATGTGGTGTGCAGAAAGACTTACACTGTAGGAGTAGCA
>NW_023339807.1:662598-663186 GCF_004916995.1 Morone saxatilis
TTAGTATCTGCATGTGTATAATAACATAATTTGCTCGTCAGCATGTTTTATTGGACTCCCAAATCCCACACAGACATGGTAAGTTATATGAGATGAGACAATGAGAGGGGATGACAAGAAAGTTGGATTCAAAGCCATGTCCACTGCAGCTTATGTACACAATATGTGTTGTGCATAGTGACTGATAGTGATATGTCTTCACACAGAGCATTCTGAGACCTTAAATATGTCTCTCTTTTACACACACCTTGGCTTTCCCATTAAGGCATTGACACCTGGTGGTGCAGGTGTTATCACCCCAGAAAATAGTGGTTGATGGATAATATCTGCCCAGATACTGACATCCACAGTTAGACTTAGAAACACATCTGAAATACACAAACATACAATTAATTGTAATTAAACATAGAGTACACCACATGCATGAAACACACATCCAAGACAGTGCTCTTGTATTTTATGGCTTAACCAGTTAATAAGTCAGTTCTGCTAATTGAGGATATTTTTCCTGTGTATGACTTCTGCTGTTGTCCAGTAATGTTTTAGGTATATTTTCACAGTGAATTCTACAGACAGACAGACAGACAG
>NW_023339807.1:663285-664909 GCF_004916995.1 Morone saxatilis
ATATAGATACTTTATTTATCCCGAGGGAAATTCAAGAAATTAAAAAAATATGAATGTGAATATGAATATGAGTGATTCTCTGGAGCCCTAGAATGATCATTTCATGAAATTCAGCCAACACCTGTGACCACAATGTGACTAGTTGTGGTGGCTGTACTTGTTGTTCAGTGATTGATTGCTAGCTCCTTTGCATCTCTTTTATCTACAAAGTGTCTGGTGCATCTCAGTGGCAAAACAGCAGGGCTAGGGGAAAAATGTAATTGTCAGGTTAAGCCAATCAAAGGCAGAGTAGGGTGGGTCATGCCTTCTCCATAGTACATAAATACCCATCAGCACAGACTGAGCTGAAGCAGTTAAATTACTATATCAATTAGTAAAGTGTCCATCAATAAAATATGTAAATCACAGAGAGTTGAGGCAGAGCAGGACATCAGACGAAAAAACAGAAAACATCATTCATGTTATGTGACACCAACTATGTCATAAATACAAATGTCCACCCACTGGACTTGCAGGCTTTAGTCGTACGTACTGTAAACATATTCGCAATAATCAATTTCAATCTGTGAGGGTTCAAGAACTGCAAGGCTGTAACCGTTGATAGACAGGCATCAAGTCGTTTCCCTCTGTATCATGATGCAGATATAAAATGCACAATGTCCTAGCACTAGCCAGCTTCCCTGGAAAACTGAGTTGCAAGGAGAGAGTCCTGTAAGTCACTGGTTCCCTATGAAAACCAGTGATTTACAGTGACTTAAAACTTCTTTGATTTTACTGATCAAAATGGCTGCTTGTCTTGTCTTGTCTTTTGTGTCAAAATAATGTTATGCTTCAAAATTGTATGTGTTTTGGTCTGAACACTAAAAGACATTTTGGGTTACGTTAAGATCACCTGAACCTGGTGTCTTTTTGGGAAACCAATGGCCTGCCTTGGTATGAATATAGGATTGCATAACATAAACCTGGCACAATTTTGTTTTCATGCATAAATGTTCTGAAATTTTTAACTTCTAAAGGCTGTTTGGGTAAGTATTTTCATATTAGTAAGAGTAGCATTATTGCTATGTTACCTGTCTCCACTAAGCACCAGTCCTTCATTACACTGGCATCCCTCCACACAGGGTGTTTTACATTGCGCTTCACTGTCTGGGGACACACAGGAGCCAGGGCAAGCTGAACCACACGCCTCATAGTGGCTACCTGCTGGACAAGAAAGGACTGGGACAAGGGAGAGGGCAGATCATTTTGTTAATCACGCTCCCATTGTGTAGTTTTTATATCCACATGTAATTGATTAAAAGGTGACAGGTAAAGTCAGTATATGTTAACTAAAACTCCTCTCCAGATATGTAATAAGACACATATACAAATACTCACACATAACAATAATGTGTCCGATATGTTTTTCTGCAAAAAGTATAATTTCTACACTAAAATCCTTCAAAAGACATCTACTCCTTCTACCTCATCTATGAATATGCAAATGTTGTTCATTTTAAAGTTTTCCTGCTGGACACAAGATGTCTCCTATTGTCCATTTTCAGTGTATGTGCACTGGTGGCTTCAAGTTTCTACATCACACTGAATAAGTTCCAAACTATTTGTGACTTAACAAATCATGCTC
>NW_023339807.1:665009-665665 GCF_004916995.1 Morone saxatilis
AACAGAAACTAATACATTCATACACATTCACACACCAATGCACAGCATCAGGAGCAATTTGGGGTTCAGTATCTTGCTCAAGGTTTCTATAAATAATCTTTTATAATTTAATAATTTTTTCTTCATATAGGTGGAAATGGGCTTCCATAGTAGGTTTCTCACAACTCCAGAAGCTAGATATTTACTGCCTGTTACAAGGTAAAGGTATGAAATGAATTTCATCTAGCAAAACAGTGTGCCAAAATTGTGAGCTTCAGTTATTGGCTTACCTTTATTGACACAGACATCATAAACACAGTTGTCCAAGTACAAAGTGGGGTCAACTTTTTCGTGGCAGGCTGAAAATGGTCCATCTGCCATTGTCAGAATCCCACAGAGTTTGGGTTGGCGGAAGTGGGCCTGCTGCTGCAGTGAACATGTGGGGCAGCGACCAGCACAGTTATCATGACAGAACAAATCAGAATCATTCACTTTCCACTGCTGGATCATCTTCAGCACAGCTGAGAAATGGGAGCCTGTAAGAGACAAAAATTAAACAGCTGTTGAAAGCCCCATCACTCCACTATCTCTCCCCTTTGCATGTCCACATGTGCATGAAGTGTGCATTTCAGCCACGCGGTGTGTGTGTGTATAAAAAGAGTGAAAAAAACAATTTC
>NW_023339807.1:665688-677138 GCF_004916995.1 Morone saxatilis
CTTCTTCTTCTTCTTTCTTCTTTTTAATAATTCCAAATCACACAATTTGGACTTCTGGGTGAGTGAACAATTTAAGATGACATTCAGCTCAGGTCAGAACTTCAGATAAAACTTATTTTAGTATAATGTCTTTTAAAGGTATTTACTTCTAAAGCGTATTGAGATATTAAATTGAAATTGGGAGGCATGATGTCCAACATGAGTTGAAAAGAGCATACTATAGTAGTTTGTCAGTAATATGTATTGTAGATCATGACAGAAAATTGAAGGCTATATTACATTTTAATCCCTAACACACACCATGCGCCAAAGGTTCAATTTCATAATGTTTTTTCTAAAATGAATGCGATCTGTGTCCCAGTCAGCAGGTGATATTGAGTTTGTGCGAGGGGCTTAAAATATATATTTTTTAATATTTTATTTCTCGTTGCAACATATCTTACAATATGTGAAGAAATTTGCATAATCAGTTGACTCAAATAATGATGAATGATTTGTACAAATGCTACCAATATTAATTAACAACTTGTTTAGATTCTGGAGATAAAATGTTCAAAATTGAGGTTGCATAAACATGTACTGTACAAAAATGCTTGTCATTTACATATATGTAAGCCAGTTTTATCTGCAAATTAATACTCTATTCACACAGATGGCACATATACTGTATGTCAAATTATGTGCTTGGAACCCATACAAAACAATATGTGGCTTTAATTGATATTTTATTTGATCTACTCCTATTTTTTCAAATGATTATTTCTTCCTTTATTAAATTTATTCATTAATTTACATTTTGTATTGATATATATCAAGTATATGGCAAATTTTGACATTTTATCCAGCAGCACAACAGTAGACATGTCATATTTATATACCACTCTGTTGCTTTTGCCTTTTTTTTAACAGCAATATTGTCCTCAGTCACTAATAAATCTCCACTGACTTTTACTAGTGAAGCTACTGCTGTCAACTTGTTCCAGCCAACCATCTCTCTTCCTACTGTCCTTTCAAGTCCCCCTCGCACCTCTTGGTTCAGGCAGGTCATCTCTGCTGTCTCCATTGTAGTTTCCACAGAGGCCTCTGAGATGTTGATAGTAGGAGGATGGCACTGTGATATACAGCCTCATGTTCCAGTCATATTTTACAGTCAGACCAAAGTCAGTGTTGAGGAAAGCATAGGCTCCACTCTGCTTTACCGAGACCTGGCCACCCAACAAACTGACAGGCAAGTACTGGAGTTCTCCATTCACCTGTAGATAATAACAAAACTGTAACTGTATTGCAACACAAGGTCAGCTTGTGAGAAAGTTCATAGTTCATAGTTTGTGAAAAGCACTAGAAATTCTAAAAAGCATTCAAGCAGAATTGTGAGGTTGTGTTTTATTAGCTAATTGGCATCAGCTGCATCATTCATGCTTCACCAACCACTTGACTACTAGCTACCTATTCTGTCCAATCATATTAATTCTGGTGTAAGGCATGGCCATTATAACGTGTCTTCACTATTAGTCATGATATGTTTCTGCCAGCACGGTCCACCAGCCCCACACCAAACTCCCCCTCATGTACTAAGGTTTTGGTAATGCTTGTTAAGATTGTTTGTTAAGAGTGGATTAGTTGCTGCTCAGATTATTTAATAGCAGAGCCTTTTCTTCCATGCGTACAACCATTTATGGCAAATGGTTAATTCCTTGACAGTGTTTTGGACTGAAATGTCTACAGTGTAAATAAAACTACACCTACTGGCAACATAAAGTAAGCGCTGCGTGGCGATTTTGATCCGATTTATGTGAACGCAGCACCCCCCGAGTTACGTTGAGTGCGAGGGCCAGTTCGATGCTGCTTGCAGCTTTAATTAGGGACCGAGCACTGACCAGTGCAAGGCCCTATTGTAATTGAAGGAATTCTTCTTATTATTTTTCTGCCCCTTCGACCTGGATATTTTGGCGGCCGCACAATGCCTCCGAAAAGTCAGGAAAATTTGCACAAAATTCAAACGTAACGAAAAATACCAGTATGGGCCAAATGTGTCCCCGTGCACGGGGGTGCCGCCAAAATGGCTAAGCCCCGCCCCCCGAATCAAGGCCCCCAAGACGCGTAAGGCCGACATGTACGAAAAGGTACGCAATGTGTATCGTGAAAAAAAGAAGCAGAAAAGCCCTCTTGGACCCATACCCCAAAACCCAACCAGGAAGTCGGCCATTTTGGATTTAGCCGCCATTTTCTTATTCACTGATAGTGGAGAGCCGCCCACCTAAATGGTGGAAAGGAAATCTCATTTTTATTTACTTTTAATGTATATCTTCCCCCATCAGATCCAAGCTGAAATTCTTGTCTTAGTTCCTTAGGGAACGATCCAGATGACATCTTTTGAATTCTTAAGAATTGCAGTGGGAACCCATGGTGCCATTGGCGGACGCAAGCAAAAATCAGCTTTTTCTATTAACATTTCAGGGCCACTTTTTTGGGGGAACTAAACCTGCAACAAAATTCAGGTCGGTGGATGAGGCTTAAGGTATTGTGTTGGTCCCGTAGGATGGGCGTCCGCAAAAAGGCTTAAGCCACGCCCTCCAGAATCAAATTTTTGAACGAACTCCTCCTAGGGATTCAATCTGATATACTTCCAAAATTGGTCTGTTAAAGATAAAAAATGTTGCTGACTAAAAGATGTGTTGCTATTTGGTGACTGTACGTTGGGAAGGGCGCTGGTCTGTGGCGTGCCGTCAAAGTTTGGCCTATGTTGAATTGAATGTCAAAACTGTGATGCCATTTCTGGCAATTTAAGGGCTTCTGTTGTTTAACTAACCCTCCGACAGATTTTATTCAGATTGACATTCAAATTCGATCACCGAAATCTAAACCACATGGTGTTTAAAAGTTGTGGCTATTTGTGACTGTACGTCTAACCGGCGTGGTCCGCGACGACGTGTCGAATTCCGGCCCGATGGCCATAAACCAGATAGTAACAGTGTACACTCCCACCTGAAACAATGTCCTCATAACTTCAGTGGTACATTGCGTCCAATTCAATGAAAGTTGAACAAGTTTGACAAGCCCTGAACATTGTTCTAACATGACAATATTCCAGATATAGTGAAGCGCCACCTACTGTCAACAGGAAGTAAGCACTTCGTAGCGACTTTAGATCTGATTTACGTGAAATTTTCATTGTTGGTGCTACGCCTACACGTGACCGCGGCCGCAGCCACGCCCCGAGTTGCCGTGAAGTGGGCAAGGGCCCGGTTTCATCACTGCTTGCAGCTTTAATTAGGGACCCGTGCCAGCGCCGCTGGGAGGTCCCTATTGACTGCTATGTTTCCTTATTATTTTTTTAGCGACTTCGACTGCCGTTTTTTGCCCCCCTGAACCATATTACGAAACCAATTTTATTTTGGCAAAGTGGCCAGGCCTGGTGAAAATTGATATTCTATGCGTTCGCTTTCGTTCGGCCCATAGTTTGCGGCCCACTATCCATAAAAAGTGCGTTTAGGCAAAAAACTTCCCTCATCGTTTGTTGCACATTCAAAAATATTATATCCCGCGTTCGGGTAATGGGCTGAAACTCTCTTATAATAAGGTCAGGCTGCCCATTTTCGCCATAGAATTCTTTTTTTGGCCTAGAGCGCCAAAATGTCCAAAACTACTTTCACGTGTTTACTCTATATGCTTTTGTCCGATTTGCACAAAATATTTCATGTAAGCATCTGGGGACCGTCCTGCAAAAAGTATATTCGAAGATTTTGATATTTCAAAAAATAAGCATGTTATAAAATTAGCACTTCCTGGTAAATTTTATCGTCAAAAAAAGGAAGTGGACCATTTCTCTACATTTGGTATGTCCGATTTGCACCAAGCCCTTGGGGACCAATAGTTCCCCGTGTCTTCCTTAGGCATCGTGCACAATTTCAGGCCATCCGCCACAAGGTGCGCTCTTTTAAAATGAACAAGTTTATATCTCCGCATCGGCACGTGTAATTAAAACGAACTTGGATAGGATGATTGCCATGGCTCCCCTGGAGGCTTTACCTAAAAAGGAAAAAAAATCCACGCCACTGGGTGGGCGCTCTGGTGGCATGATAAGTTCACTGTGTGGGAGACCGTAATAGTCATGAAATATGAATGAATGAAATTCATAGGGCCATGGTAGTGAAGTGCTCAACATACCATACCAATACGTTTGTCGTGTTTTGGGTAGCGCCCCCTACAGGGCTTTAAAAAAGCAGCCGGCGCCACGTTTCACCCGATATGTGCAAAACTCGGTAAAGACAACGGAAACGTGCCGAGACGTCAAAAATGCCTCTTGAAACCCATACCCCAAACCCCACGGGTCGGCCATTTTGATTTTCAATTTTCACTTTCGAACTTTTTGCGTTGTATTTGAACGAACTCTTCCCTAGGGGAATTCATGGACCTGCTTCAAAATTGTCCATACAGTCAAGAAAATTTTGCCTGAATAAAGGTTGTGCATTTGTGCATGTACATTGAAAGGGCGTGTCCGTGGCGTGTGCCTTCAAAATTGGCCATTTTTTGAATTCCGTGCCTCATTTCAGTAGGAATTTTTCGCCTTGTATTTGAAGAACTCCTCCTAGGGAAATTTCATCGGAATCTTGCTTTCCAAAATTGGTTCAGTACAGTCAAAATAATTTGGTGCTGATTTAAAAGTGTGCTATTTGTGCCAGGTACATTAAAGGGCGTTGTCCGTGGCGTGGCATCAAAGTCAGCCATTTTGACTTTTTTGGTCATTTTCTGTGATTTTTCGTGTTGTATTTGAACGAACTCCTCCTATAAATAAATAAATAAATATAAATTTAAACCATAAAAAAATTATACCATGCAATCTAATGGAGAAATATCCTGACTTCTCACTTGATTTATTAGCTTAGTAAACAGTTTGCTAAAAAGTTTATGGTCTCAATTGTATTTTCAAGTCTTCTTCGATACATTATGATGTTCATTGAGTAAATTATGGTCCAATTTAGAGTAAAATAGACATGTGCTTTTGGGCGTAGCTATCTCGTGATTGACAAGTCACTCTCAATGAGTCTGTCAAGCACACCGCACAAAACTCAACACATGATTTCTAAACAGAGAAACATTTAAAGTGCCCCCATGACCTGCAAGGCTCATGTGACTTATAGGGTAGCTGAGCTAGCACTAGAACCTGCTAGCATCTTTATTACCAAGCCAACCACTATTGGCTGAGCAAGCTACAATAGTGTTATTGTAAAGCGAGTGGAAGTAAAAATAGAGCTCATTCTCATGGACACATTGCAATAAGGAATGACAACTGAAGATAATGTTTGTTGTCCTTTTATATAAAATCAATTTGTTTCCTTTTCATTATCTGAAATTTCTTGAGCAGACATTCTTAACAGAGCTGATGGATGTCTTTTGCTGGGCACAGAGCCACACATTAAGAATGAAAAAAAACATAGACAATAGACTATATTGTAAAAATTATAAAGTGACTTAAACGTGTGCCTGAATATAAGTAACATTTGCATAAATATTAATGAAAAGTATAGTTTGTTACCTTAATAGTTTAGTAAGTATATTTTTAAACTAAATATTAATTAGGATTTAATATAGAATCTCTTACCTGTATTTGTCTTCTATTTCCACCAATGACAATCGTCTGCTTGTGAACACTGACAGTTACAGTCCTCACAAATGAAACTCGCCGATTACCTCTGTGGTCATTCTTGGTCATCACAGTGAAAGGCAGAATGTCAGATGCCGTCTTTGCAACTGTTGCCATAATGTAAGTGCAGGAACCCTGAAAGGCATGTTATTACACAACTGAAGCAAAGAACATTAAAAACATTTTTGGTTCCTCATCTCACAAAGCCACAAAGAAACCAGAAACAGTGTGTTGGATTTACAGTATTAGACCATAGCTAACCCAGCAGACAAGCAAAATAACAAGGGTCACATTCCCCGCTGATTAAAGACAATATGCACTATGTGTATAATAGCAATCTCAAATGTTCTTTGAGTGAAAGTCACACTGTTTGAAAGAGGTCAAATAAAATGTTGGTTACAATGTCGGTCAGACTGTTAAATGTAAATTAAAAAGAGTGTACAATGGTCTTTTCGAAACAATAATTTTATACAGCTATAGATAATCTTAATCCTCCAACACTGTCCGATTGTACCCCTTGCCAAGTGGACAGCACAGTGCATGAGAGTTGGTATAAGCAACAGTGACAGTGAGCTCTCCCAACTTTACCTGGAAGTCATAGCGTCGGCCATCAAATGTCAAGTAGTGTGGGTCACCTATCACACGGCAGGTTGCCGTGGAAATATGGACACATGCTCCGTTCACACAGCGTTCCTTTATTCGACATTTTACCTGTTCACATGGATCAGTGGGTGGTGCAGGGGTGGAGTGACCTACAGGAAATATAAATACACCCTTGACATACATTTACTGTATCTGCAGTATAGCAGGAATCTACATGAGTTTGGATGCGTACCTTTAGAACAAATTCCAGCAATGCCATACGCATGGCGGTATTTCCCACCATAGATGTAGACTGCCATACGGGCATCACCTTCCACTGTCACATGACTCTGTTCTTTCCCCACTGGTACATTGGACCACACCCAGCGCTTATCTGACAAGAAGCTTCTCCACTTAGGTGAATGGCACCGAGCCTTAAGACACACCTTCACACTACCTGCCCCCTCCCTCTCTGACAGGATGGCAACAGTACTGGGAATCCCGCCCACTGTCTCAACTGCCCAATCAGTAGCAAGCTTGCAGGTAGGAGTCAGCGTTATCAGAAAAGGGTCATTTGGTTTATTGTTGCTAAGAAGCAGCACCATTACTTTCTTGTCACTCTTGAGAACCAGTGGATGTTTGAAGATCACTTTCTGCAAGGTGACATCTCCCGCCATCCTTAGTTTCCTGTTGGTGTAAGCGTAATATATTTAGTTGGTTAGATTAGAAGTGTAGTTCGAGTTTAGATGAACTGAGAAAAATAATTTGATTATTATTTACAATAAATAATTATATGGAAAGATATAGAAACACATTACATCCAAAAGAACACAACAGAAGTTTCAGGACTCCTCAGCTACTTGTCAATGATGTTGTGAAACTAGCAAATCATGTTTATTTTAGTTTGTATAACAGGACATACAGCATGTATTATATGCTTTTTCTAGTTACCAGCATGGAAACATTTAATGTAACTCAGTTCTGTGGTGTGTCTGTGCACTGTTTCTCATGTGTGTTGATAAAGTGATGAAGATGTTTCTTCATTTGCTTGTGTTTTGGTTGTATTTTCCTGTTGCACTGCATTGAGCTCCCTTTGCATGTTGGAAAACATGAAATGGGACAGTTTTCTCGCATGTGCTTTAGAAGAGTTAATTGATGTATTAAAACATTTATATTACATTATATTTTTCAACGTACACAGTGTCATTATACAGTATGTTAAATGGATAAATGGATGATGAGTGATGTGTGCATTTTGATGGATAGGTGGACATACCAGACCATGTAGCTTCAACAGTATATTAGAATGAATATTATAGAATTATAATAGAAACTCAACTGTTTGCTTAAGAGTTTTCCCTTGTGCAGTGTCACCTCAGTGTTGTCTTCAGTAGCTACTATCACTGCCCAGTTTGTGGCCTTACAGTTGCTGGTCGTGGGTACCATGTATTCTTTACCAAGGCTTGCCAAAGGAGGAAGCTGTTCATACACATGTTCACACTTCGAACCCAAAGACAGACACTGGTGGCCTGCCAAGACCGCTACAGGATTCTGAGATTGAATCCGCATGCCTGTCAAGGTTGTATGACTTCGTACAAGGTAGGATTCATAGGGTGCCAGGATAAAAGTCACTGCTTTTCCACGCTGCCACCTAGATCCACCTCTTAGATACAAATCAGCACCAGGTAAGATGGTGATCTGGTTGTAGCTATTGCCATTAACGATAGCCAGTAGCCTGTCCATGTGCTTAATGCTTCCTGAGGGTGTGAACACAAAGTAGTCAGTACCAAGCTCTGCTGTTGGGGAAACCACTGTGCCATCTCCTGTGGCGTGGCGACGGTTGAAAGAGACCACAGAGATTTCAGCACTAGATGAGATTCGTACTGCTGAGTTTGGAGTAACAAACTGCTCTTGCAGCTCAGATCCACATGGAAGAGAAACCCACCGGCTTTCACCTGCAGACAGGGTCAGCTGCCTGGAGAAATCCACTGAAGCCACCTGCAGATTAGCCTGGATTTGTTAAACAATCAGAGGCAACCTTAAAACATACCAGCCCGCTGTCACCCCCAACTGAAATACAGCTTTTCAGTTGCCCTATGCTTCGAATAATGACGCTGTAGGTATCCTGGGTCATTAATGGTGGCTTGAGTTATTTAAGTTAGCTTCATAACATACATATAATAATTGTCTGCAGTGTACAGGTGCAGACAATTATTGTGATATAGTACTACACAATGTGCACACTATTTTTAATACATAATGCCCTGCCTTTTCACTGCATATGTGAAAAGACTTGAATGCAATGGAGGTAGCCAAGTCTATTATCATGCAAATATCAGTCCTGATTTATCAAAGGAAAAAAAATACAATCATATGAGCAGTCCACATATGATTAAAAAAAACCTATAACAATGCAGTTCAGAAATTTCCTAGTTAGTGTGTAGCACAAAAGTTTAATTTACAAAATCAAAATTAAAAATTACAAAATGAATTTGCAAAATAAAAAGGCTTTTCTATAGCTAGATTTTTTATGTAATGTAATGACTGCTCAGTAGTGGCTGTAGGTATTAAAGCATTGTTTGCACAGATAAAATAGTTTTGAGGCTATAGTTTGATTCGAACAGACAGGTTTCAAGAAACGTGCAAAAGGATTGTAAAAATAAACCTGTAAAACCTTTTTTTGTAGTGTTGCAGTGTCGACCTTTGATTAAAAATATCAGTCACCTGTATATGAACACTGGCTTCAGACCTGTGAGCAGTCAAAACCACATGGAGATGGTGGTCTTTTTCAGCAGTACGCAGGTAGTTAGGAAGAAATGTTGTGATGAACTCCTTTCCTGTAGCACAACCATGACATACTGGAGAAGAGAAGAGAAGAGAAGAGAAGAGGTTTTATAAACTTAAATAAACCATGATAGAACTCACTAATAATATTACTGGTCTCCTACAGTCATACCTGCCATGAGTGCAGCAGCCAAGCACATCATGAGAGGCTTTATTTCCATAGCTAAGAAAGACAAAACGAGAAATAAATATATTTTATATATTTGTACATAATGTTGAACATTATGTGTTTTGCATATTTTCTTAACAAAAACCAGCATGTTTCATTGGGCAGTTTTCAGTGTTTCCCAATTTTACAGCACAAACACAATTCTGAAATACTTTAGAAGCAAATATGTCTATGGTAGTGTGAAAGCTGACCATACTTAAAGGCAGAGGCAGAGCATTAAATTTTGAACATTCAAAGCTTAGCCCAAACCTAGGTAGGTCTGGGGCCATTCTCTCTTGGAGAGATTATTATTTTTTTTTTTTTACCATTTATGGTAATTATATGCTCTAATTTTCAAGCCTTTTGAGATAATAGTATGCCTAAAAATCTGTACATCATTTGGGAAAAACATTATAGTTGCCAAGGGAAAGAAATCATCCTGAAGGGCCAATTAACTACCCAGGTTAAGGTGTCATAACTGAGGTGTCATAACTGAAACGTGCCAATGTTATGGTTAACCCAAACTAGAATAATGGATGGACAGTTAGTGGCCATATCTGTATATGGGTTTTTCACTGGCCAATACTGATATTTAAGGAAGGCTGCTAATGGCTGATGTATAATGCCGATATCAAAACAGACAGATCATGTGTTATTTTATTTTGTTCTATAGGAAATTTGGGCATATATTTACAGCAGGATGCATGAGAGTTATACTACAATGCGCAACACTAACTTTTTCACCACATATTGTTTTGCACTAAGTCACTGCACTCAAGGTATTTTTTTTCTTGACATGTATTTGTTACTGCTTATATGCTCCCATGGTTTGTGGTTAATTCACAATAGCTATTATTGTTAGCCTACTGTAATAGAAAAAATTATAAAAATTCAATTTCTTTGTATTTTTATATCAAAGTCTTAAATGTGTCTTATTTTAGTGTACTGTTTAGCTGTAATACGAGATTGTGTGTGACTGGGCGAGCTGCCATTGTTTCCTGCTACAGACAAGTCAAAATTGCACAGACAGTGAGCGCAGATCAACCCGCAGTAAAGCGTCTTGTAGACTCGCAAAGAGAGAGATGTTCGGTCTAGACCTGCTCTATAAAATGTCCTGAGATAACTTCTGTTTGTAAAGTTGGTGCGAAGACAAATAAAATTGAATTGAATTGGAATAGAGAATAAGAAGCGGGAGTTTTCCAAGTCAGCATCTAACAGGAGCTACATTTTATGAGTCTAATTCAAGTATTTGGGTTTAATTTAGGTTAATTGCTTAAAAATGTCCAGATGAAGACATTCATTTTGGTATTACACAAATGCACCATTTATTAATTTTACCACAATGGGATCATAATATCATGGCATTTCACCTGTTAAGTAATATTGCAACTTTTAGCGACACAGAGAGACAGCAACATTTGAGCCATCTGGTTAGAATCACCTTGTCACCAAACTTCCTGAAGTTGTGTTCACTGGGAGGGCCGCTTGAGCCCAATTGATTACCATGCTAACACCAGCTATATTAAGTCGGAGGACATCAGATGGATAACAGAATATATTTCCTCATTGAATATGATCCAGTTACACCCAAATCACTGATAAAGTTGTGCTTTTATACAAGTGATACGCTGTGTTTTATACAATATTCAGTGAGGTCCAGCCCCAAAAACACTCTTACGCCTCAAGGTAGCCAAGCCATATGTTGCTAGCGCAGCTAACTAATGAAACTTTGGCTCTGCACCACTAGAAAGTTGATTATTGATTCTGACAGGTGAATTGTCATAATATTATTGGCAAAACATTTAGACAGGCTGATTTAAGCACAAAGAGTGAAACCTTCAATGACGTCACCCATTGGTTAGTGGAGTACCATTTTGGAAGCCTCAAGTTTAATGTTTTGGCTGCGCACCATGACAGTTAGACGGAGCCAGTGCAAAGCGGAGTGACTTAAGGCTAACAGTATACTCGCCGTCCCGACCTGACGCCGGGACACTTGACGTCAATAATCGGTTAGATCCGCTGGCGCGCCAGGATTGTAGGCCACCACTCTTTTTTTTAAGCGACACCGCCAGAGTGGCCACAGGAAGATGACGCGTTCGAGGGCACAGCTTTCCGTAGCAGTTGCGACACCTTGTTCAGGAGAAGACGCAATAGTATCGCGACCCCACGCGCAAGTATAAATAGTTACGGCGCTCCCATGACTCACATTGTCGCGCGACAGGTCGGGAACGG
>NW_023339807.1:677163-680190 GCF_004916995.1 Morone saxatilis
ATATTTATTAACAGGTGAAGTAATGATATTATTTGATCCCATTGTGGTAAAATTTAATAAAAAATGGTGGCATTGTGTAAATACCAAAATGAATGTCTTCATCTGACATTTTAGCAATTAACCCTAAATTAAACCCAAATATTGAATCTAGACTCTAAAATGTTAGCTCCTGTTAAATGCTGACCCTGGAAAACCTTCCCGCTTTATTTTATTCAACTCAATTCAATTTTATTTGTATTGCACCAATTTACAAACAGAAGTTATCTCAGGACACTTTCAAAATAAGAGCAGGTCTTAGACGAACGCCTTATAACATATCACAGAACCCAACAGTAACCACCATGAGGAGCACTTGGCGACAGGGTAAGGAAAAAACTTGCCTTTTAAAGAGGCAGAAACCTAGGACAGACCCTTCGGTCTAGGTGGTGGTCGTCTGCCTCGACCAGTTGGGGTGAGAGATAGAGAAGACAGACAAGACGCACGCAACAACAGGTAGCAAACAACTATCACTAATAGTAGTTGACCTGATGATGATGAAAAATTTTCTAAAGCAAGATTGAACTGCTAATTAAGCATAGCGTTAGTACAGCAGGCCACGATAGTCAGCTCAGCTCTCAAATTCCAGCTATAAAAACTGATCAAAGCTAATCGTAAACACACATCAGGGCTTTATGCTCAGCGATCCTACTAAGCTTCCTATTGGAAACCATACATAGTCAGCTGACAGCTCAGTTGATTCCCTCAAGGCATCCATGGCAAATAATCATTCAAGGGCGGCCTTAATTTTAGCTGCTTTAGCCTGCCTATCTTTGTGCTTCCTCACAAGCCGTTTTGCAACCCACTCCACCCAGCTCTCTTTATGTGTTTCTAATTAATCAATCATCATTTCTGAATGCCAATTGATGCTTGCCGTGTGGCTGAAACCCTGGGGTCTCTGCTGCGCTTCCTTGTCTTAAAACTCTTCCATGTGTGACATGAAGGAGGGAGTGTGCTCTCCCTGCCTTAAAGGTTTTCACGATGGTGGAAGGACAAGGAGGTCCCAGAACAGAGCCATACCTCCAAATGTAACATTCTGCTTTGGAATAAAGTTATTTTGACAAAAGTGGTCGTGACTGAATGTATAATAATGTCTTGAATAATAATAATGTAGGATAATCTATTACTTGTTTGGTTCAGGTTGTTTATTACAAAATGCAGGTGATATTGTTAAAACGTATTACATTCTGTTAAATTACTACGTCATGATGTATTATTTTTTAATCAGCACTTTGTCTTTTCAGTGTAAATAAATCAATTTTTCATTTCATTTATCAATTGTGTTTTGAATAATCAGAAATGTATTACATATGTCTGTATTATGAATCAAACTAATATGTTATTACAGCTTGATAATGCTGATAACTTTATTGCATATATTTTAAATCAAGCAATTGTCTGATAACTTGCAGATATTTTGAACCCTAAATCACTGCATTTGATTTGTTCTCAATATGTAATTAGAGGAATAAATATAATTGTAACATAATGGCAAGTCAGAAATAAGTTAGTGTTAGATCTGGTAGAAATAGTACAAGCATTAGTCATAGTTGCAATAGCTGTAATACAAGTAGTAGACAACAGGGGTAACAGTAGTACGGACAATGACACAAACATTGGTGACTGGTTACAGCTGGGATTTTTACCATTAACAGCAATAATAAGTTAACAGCAGCTCATCATATAACTAAAAAACCTACACTAGTTACAAATGGTAAAAGTGGAGATTATTAGCATGATTACAATTTTGCAATACATTTTAAAATAAAGATAAAAACATTTTAACACTGTACTACATGCACGGGTTATATCAGACCATAAACAAATGAAAAACTACATGCCTGATCCAGAATGCTGCAGATACATCCTCAAACATATTTTATTAAAAATAGTTTAGAAATAAATAAGAAATAAAACTTAAGACATTCGTGTCTATGGCAAACAACACCAGTACTTTATGTCCCAAACTAAAACAAGTATCCCCAGAGGTATCCAACTGTACCTGTTGCTGACCATGAAGGATTCTGATAGAAGGAGGCAGGATGGAAGGACACTTATATCTGTATGTGGGTGTGAGGGTGTGGGAGACATGTAGAGCGGAAAAACCACATGCTGGTGTTCCGTTCTGGCTGAATGAAAAGCATATTGAATACTGGTGTGTTTATGTTTGTTGTACGATTACTGTAGGAATAACAGTGAGAATGGTAAATGTGGAAGCCTGACTTGGATGTGCTTGACAAGTCACACAAACTGAACCAACTTCTTGCTTGCTCTGCCCTTTTTGTCTCTTCGCCCATTCTTGAGTCACTGTAATCTCTCCTCCTCCTATTTCTTCTCTTCTGTCCTCACTCGTCTCTGTCACCTAATTCTGCCTAGCTGAGATGACAGTTCTTGAAATCTGTTGTTGAAGTAGTCTTTTTGCTCTGCTAGCTTAGCGCCCTCAGCTGTTCATCTGTCAGTTCATCAGTCCATTTAACACTTCATCCCAGAGCAAGCCAAGTTGTCATTCAATTTACTGTTACCATTCATAACCCCCACAGGATATTCAAGACAGTGTTTTTCAAGGCCCTCCCAGTTCCAGCCTTTCAGGCTGTACATGTAAAGAAAGGTCCTTGTAAAATTTGTTTTTAAATTGCAATATTGCAATAAGGCACACAGTTAAAACTCCCTCACCCTTTGTCTTATTTTAAGTTATTTTTTGCATCAAAACAATAACAAAAGACAGGTTTTATGACGATGTGAAATAGTGTGAGGAGCCAAATTATCCGTAACGGTTTCCTCCTCTCCAAAAACAAACAGACCCGTTGACTAAAACTGGGGAAAACACTGAATTGAGCAGTTTCACCTTAAAAATTTGTTTGGCAGATGTCCAGGAGGTGCAAGCCAAGCTGCCACTAACATTAGCCCAGTTTGTTTCTCTGCAAAATGGTGCCGTCCAACCCAGTCTCATATAAAAACGTACCCTGGCTACGTTGGTCCAAAGTGCAAAAA
>NW_023339807.1:680290-685288 GCF_004916995.1 Morone saxatilis
CAAGGCCTCAGGAGAGTTACTTTGTTTGTGAGCACATGGACAGATTACAACATGTTCCTTTGTGTTTCAGTTAACCACTTCAAATGAACAAGTTCATATTTAGGGGTATCCTTGGATCCCAACACTACTGTTGTTGCTGTGCACCTTTGTCTCTGTCTCTGTCCTTCTGTCGTTACCTCTGTTATCTCTCTCTGTCTCTTTCTCTCTCTCTCTGAATCTCTCCTCACCCCAACTGGTTCAAGGGCAGACGACCACCCACCTAGAGCGGGGGTTGTCCTAGTTTTCTGCCTCTTGAAAAGGCAGTTTTTCCTTGCCCCGTCGCAAGTGCTTGCTCATGGTGGGAACTGTTGGTCTCTGTAAATAATGTTATAAGGGAGTTCGTCTAGACTCTTGCTCTATTTAGAAAAAGAAGTGTCGCTGAGATAACTTCTGTTATGAACTGGGGTTATACAAATAAAATTGAATTGAATTGAATTGAAACGAAACTATTTGCTTAAAAGTATATTAGTATTCATACCTCCTCTCTTTCCCAGGGTGTCAATTTCAGATGCTTTGGGACCCTGGGAATTAGACTCAGCAACTATCTTCAAGCCTCCAAGCTGAAGAATCTTTCTATCTGACAACTGGAGTTGGATTTTTCACTAAAGCTGGTTAGCTTGTAAAATGCAATGGATTGTTAAAAATTCATCCAGTAGTTTCTAACCTGTTTGGCTTGGACCACTTTTGTCAAAAAGAAAACATTTATTTCCAAATGCAGAATGTTATATTTGGCGGTGTGGTTCTGTTCTGGGACCTGCCTGCCTTTCTACATGCTTACATCGAAAGCTTAAGGCAAGGAGAGCAGCAGCAAACACCCCCAGGGTACAAAACAGGGCAGGCATCAATGATGACATAAATTGCACTGATTAATTAGATACAACATAAAAAAGAGGAGCTGGGGTGGAAGTGGGTTGCAAAGCAGCCTTCAGAGGAAACAGCAAAGATAGGCAGGCTAAAGCAGCTTAAATAAGGCGCCCTGAATGATATTTGCCAATTGGATGCTTGGAGGGAATCAGCTAAGCTGTCAGCTGATGTGAAGTTTACGATCAGCTGTGATGAGCTGATGTAGCTGGAACTGAGAGCTGAACTTGACTTCTTGGCCTGCCTGAGCTAACACTGTGCTCAATATCTCAATTTATCGCACCAATCAACATGTGAAAGGAAAACTATTTTTTGTTTTTTGAGGCTTTTATTGCCTTTAATTGATAGTGACAGCTGAACAGTGACAATATAAGACTGCACTTGTTCACAAATGGTCTCAGAATGTACAGGTATGTCTAGTATTTACACATTGAACTGAAGTTTTATTCCTCCATCTGTCTCTGGTGATTTGACTAGTTTTGTTTTTTCAAATGTTTTTTATTGGTGACATACATGGTACATTGGTGATTATGTGAGATCAAAATGAATAGACATACATATAATAAGACAGAAATATGAAACAATTACAAACAATGAGGGTCAGTGTGGACCAGAGTGTGTGTGCATTATGGAAAATAAGACAATGAGGAGGCCAGGCCATGCCACAGGGGAGGAGGGCAATAGCCCCCTCACCACCCAGTCCCCCAGCAATACCGGTAGAAGCCCCAGTGGGAAACAAGCGGGGAGCCTCTCCAACACCCTATATATATTTTTTTATAGCTTAGTTTAGCTTTCAGTTTTAAGTGAGACCATGATTTAAGCTGCCCCCAGACAACACCGGCCCAATGCAGGTCTTGTGCTTCTTTCTGCTGGGGAGGGAGTCTGTCCATTGAGGAGTAGCAGTCTCCCTTTGTTTGTTTTAGTTATTAGGTTTTTGACATGTATATGTGCACACAGAGCCCCTCTCTATATATACTGTATATAGATTGTATATTTATATTAATAATAAAATAATAATAATGTGTGTGTGTTTAAAGATTGTGGTTTTGCAGAAGTTATAAATTATTACAAAGAATGACTGAATAAATAATTACCATTATAATAACAATAACAACACTGCACCAATAAGTGTCAATACTAATGCTACACTGACAGTAATTGTCATAGTATTAACTGTTAATATCAATAATACTAATAATATCATCATCATCAATACAAATAATGGGGAGAAAAAATGCAAAATAAAAAATATAGATATACAGTTGATGAATGGTAGATAGATGAAAGGGTTCCAAACACTGACAGTACATATATTGGACAGAGCTTCCAGGTCTGTAAAGTGAAGTCAACGCAGAAGTGTCAGGGGATTTCCCAGCCCATTGGCTGCAACAAAAAATGATACCAGCTCAGTAAACAGTTTCCTAATGAGTTTATGGTCTCAATCTGTAGTTTCAGTCTTCCTACATGCAGCATGATGTTCATGTAGTAAATGATGGTCCCATTTAGAGTAAATTTAGAGTAAAATAGACAATAGAGCAGGGTATGCTTTAGGGCGTGGCTGCCTTGTGATTGACAGGTCATTGTCCAGTGAGTCCGTCCAGCTCACTGCACCAAACTCAAATCAAACTGTCAAACTAGGCAGTGCTGATCAGATATGGATCCAGATTCTGTTACTGTGTTGCCTATTCTCACCCAGCTCGAAGTACGTTGCCTCTGCTGGCTCCGACAAACCGTCATGGTGACGACCATAATGTCAAACTCAAAGCTTCAAAACAGTACTCCACAAACCAATGTGAGAATGAAACCTGTGTTGTTGTTGAAGATATTATATAGTTTGAGGTGCGTGATACCTTTACTGATCCATGATGTGAGTGTGTTTGCTAGGTGAGATTGTGGTGTTAGTTATTTTGTGAAATTTCCACAAGGATTTTAAAAAGTTAAACAATAAACAAATGTTAAAAACTGTATCAAATTGTGTTGTATCACATCCAATTGCACAGTTATGTTATATTAAAATGCGTCATCCCTGAATCGTATCGTAGCCCATGTATCTAGATATGTATTGGATTGTCTGGGAGAGATGCACAACCCTACTGGTTATCAAATTGAATATAAAACAAATATTTAATATAAAATAGAATATGTATAAAAACATAAAAAATAGGATATGAAGGAATCATAACATGGCGTCCTATTAGCTGACTGTACTCGAACTGAAGCTAGCCTGAGCTTAAGAACCAGGGGAAGTTTGTTTACTAGCATAGGAGCGGCACCAGAATGAGCATCAGAATCAGAATGGGCCAAGTGGGCGATGACAAGGACTTTGACTCCGGGGACTACGAAGTTTGTGGCCAGTTCATTTGTAAGTAACTGTTAACATTATCCATCATTCACCGTATTAATAAGACCATTATTTGTTTTAGTGAGGTGGAAGTTTGTGTGGAACAACAAGACTATTTAGCACTTTATTTATTTTGTTACATTTTATATTTAATTTGATATCATTTGCAGGAGTTATTTATATCTGTTATTTTAATTTGAAAAGTAGGACAACACATAACATGACACTTTCTATAGGTTCAATTTAAATGAAACAGCATTTAACTGAATCAAAACAGCAAAACATTTTTGCAGATACCAAGATCAAACTGAAGTGACTGTCAGAAACCCCTTTATCTGTTCAGCCAGAGCCATACAAAGCATCCTATTGGATGATTGCATCCTTCAGTAATCAGTATGTCATCTGTGTCACCTGTAGCTTCCCTTCACTGTCTTGCAGTAATCAGTATCATCTGGTGGTCCACCTTATTGTCAAACAGTGGCCCCCATGATGCATATTACACAAAATCTAAAAAGCTGGCTATTGATACAGGGCTTATGATTCAATATATTAAGGAAACTGTCATACATATCATAATCCCTGAAGCATCCAACATCACAGCCCTCAGTTTACATTTACAGTGCAACAATACTGCTCAAGAAGTTTGCATATATAACATCTTTGTCAGCTGAGTGGCTCAACGTACCTCGCTAAAACATGAATCTTATTTGTGGTACATAACGCGGGCCACTATGGAAATAAGTTACATCACCTTTTGTATTCATCCCAATCCAAGGGAGACTACTTATTGAGGTTTAGCTAAAGGGCTAGCTTGCTTTCCTTGGTATCAGTTTTGATACTGGGCAAATATGTGATCAGCTCTGGGAGCCATCCTTTGCGTTCAATAGTTCAACTCCCAGTACAAAAAGAACATGAAGAGAGGACATGTTTCCAACCTAGAATTTGAAATGCATGTTAGATCCTCCAGCACAAGCAACGGTACAATGTAGATTCTGTAAACTCTCAAAACTCTAATGTTTTTGCGTTGTTTCATTTGCTGCTGCAACAGTTGATGCAAACTCCACACTTCCTAAATCTGTTAGGTTGTAGAGAAGTGTCAAATAATAAAGGCCCTATCGGATGTCTTTGGTCTTTGTTAGATTAAACATTTAATAATAAAACTGAGTGCTGTGCTGTTGTAGGTTTTCTAGTGTGCAAACAGGAGACAAAAAAATACTTAGGGGTCAGAATCTGCATACTGCAAACATTCAGCAACCTGTGCTTATCCCTCTGCAACAACAAAATCATTCACATACTTAACTAGACATCTGTCACTCAAAGACACCTTTGATTTCACTTTGTCTAGTATGTGTACCTTGTGCCAGTCTAAGTACTCTAAGGATGCTGGGGTTGCTGGGAATTGTGCCCGCCATTTTCATTTGGTTGAAAATCTGGTTGCAATGTCTAGCAGACTCCAACTAAACACACGTCATGTGGCATTCACTCTACCTGACTCTTAAGAACCTGCATATGTCAAACGCCACAAGGTTCAGCAAGACTTCGATGATGTGAATGGGGTGAACATGTAGTAGGAATACTCAAGCTTCTGTAATACTGTAAGCTTCTTTACGCACTGAACACACACGTTTACAGTATTTGTATCCCTCACAGAGTCTATGGAAATTAGTCTTTTGTGAAGTTTGAAACTCCTGTAGACAGTGGTTTAATGCGCATCTATGTAAATGGTAAATGGACTGTATTTATATAGCGCCTTTCTA
>NW_023339807.1:685388-685597 GCF_004916995.1 Morone saxatilis
TAATGACTGTGATATGACAACTGCAGTCAAGCCAGCCGTTACTCCAATCTCCGTGATAAATTTCGAGTGTTATATATATATATTTTATATATATAAAGATGCCGCTTGGATATATATATAAAGATGCCACTTGGAGGTACAAACGCACCAACGTGGAGAAATGCCAAAACAAAAGTTATCACAGGAAAACGGAGGAAATAAAATGTATG
>NW_023339807.1:685622-689616 GCF_004916995.1 Morone saxatilis
AAAAATGGTTTGTAATCACTAGCGTAAATTCAGTTGGTTTCAACAAGCAGAGACAAATGACCACCAAGATCCAATATAATCTCTGCTTCCAATCTCCCCCAGTCCCCCTTCATTATTACTCACATAGTGCTACTAGAGCTAATCTAATATTTAGCTCGCCTCAATGGAGTAGATGACCTTTATCAGGCTTACTTTAAGTCTGCCCATGGCTGATCAGACTAATGGTGTAGTATAGTCTAGCAAGCGGGCACGGCAGCTTTCATTGCTACTTAATGGTGGCTTGAATCGAATTCTTTTTCCCCTCTCTAATCCTTGTGCTTTTTTATGTAATGTTTTCAAAGGAAATCCTTCAGTGGTGGAGAAGAAGGCGGAGGGTGGAACAGATGTACACTCTGAGCTGTGCTGTGTGTCCATGTGTGTTGTGTACGGCCGCTGCTCAAAGGAAAACATGGATAAGACAATGGTGTTGCTGCTGGCCACTAAAGCTCCATCATGGCGCCCCTCCTCGGCTGACACACAAACACAACCATGTACACACTAAGAAATACGACACTCAGCTGGGACGAGTACCCAGTGACAGCACTAGACTCACGATGCCCCGGTGGCGCAGAAAACCCTGAAGCTATGCCCAGACTGCATAGAGAGCCTGCCTACCGCTTAAAAGAAATGGCACACACACACATCACATCATATAGAATTGCACACATATACAGTTGCAACGCTACACACCTATAAAGCTCAGAACCCTTGGACTCACACACACACAAAAGCACACCCTTGCCACTCCACCTTTCCGCCATAACACAGTGCTCCTTAGCTCGAGGCCACAGAGGAAATGAGGTTTTGTTTGATACTGTGTGTGTTGTGGTAAGAGAGAAAGAGGAGAGAGTTGTTAAGGTAGAAGGGATTAAGAGGAGCGGGGTGAGGGTTATTGGTTGCGAAGGAAAATAATGTGTGGCATGGAACTATGTTACTCAGTGGGTACGGTAATGACTGCATGAGGCGTTGTGTGTGTCAGTTGGTGTGTTTGTGCACCCGTATGTGTCCACACCGTGTGTGCATACGCTGCGCCCACATTAAGTTCGTCCCACCCAATTCCCTCTCTAAGTATCATGTTCAGATTGCTGCAGTTCATCCTGTCTGTCTGATTGTGTTTGATTGTGGCAGCATGGCTAATTACTTGATAGTCTGTTGACAGCCGCTGAGACAATTAAACAGCAAATGGAAAGCAGAGGGAATTGGGGTCTGAAATCTCCTCTAGAGTTGAGCTAAAGAGTGATTCATCTCCACATGTGTTATAATAGGAAATCGTTTACAGCAAAAAAGGGATGGAGTTTACTTTCAGTAGCAGCTTAGCTTAGCACATGAGCTAGCAATTCGAGCTACAACTATACTGATAAGCAGAGCCACGCAATGTATTTTTTAGCTAATTTGTAGTATGCTTCTTTCTGCGCCGTTATGTTAGTTTTTTCTAGAGTTATAAAGATGGTCTTTTTTTTTTTTTATTTGTTTTTTTTGTTTTTCTTGCTACTTGTTTTATTATCTTTCTTTTTGTTTTTCATTTTTTAAGTAATTGGTTTTTTTAGGTTTCTCTTCTTATAATTATTTGTAATTTTCTTTTTGCTTTTTTTTTTTTTTTTTTTCTTTTTTTTTTTTTTTTTCTTTTTTTTTTTTTTTTTTTTTTTCTTTCTTTTCATTTCTCAAGCTTGTTGGGAATCAATTTTTTTTTTTACTTTTATTTTACTTTAAGTAATAAATTCTATTTCTTGTCATTTATACATTTATACCTTTTTCATTTGGATTAGCCACCAGATATGAGATTGAAGTTTAAATCAAAATACTTTTTTTTTTTTTTTTTTTTTTTATTTTTTTTTTGTCTTTTATTTATATCTTTTATTCTTATCTATATGCATCTTGTAGTGTTCCAATAGCTGTTATTTTCATTTTTTATTGAAATATTTTGAATGCTTTCGTTTTTCTATGTTGAGAGTGTTTCCTATTGATTTAATTCGACATTTTGTTGTTTTCAGATTGATAGTTTAATTTTATTATATATTAAACAGGTTTGTGTAATTATTTTGGATTCATCTTGTTTTTGTTTGTTCTGCAAATTTGTTTTAGCTTTTTTGTTACTCGCTTTATGTTTGTTTAATCATGTGACCGTTCTTGTCGTGGTTGTTTGTTGTTTCTTTCTCGTAGCATGACTTGTGATTTAAAACTATCTTTAAACTTTAGTATCAGATTGTTCCCAGTGGAATTTGTAAATATATCACAATCTCCATGATCAAAAGATGAATCCATTCTAAATGGTGTATCCCCGTCATTTATTATGTGCACCGCTCAGCGTCCGAGGATTCACTTCTTCATCCATAGTGAATTATCTCTATAATAACAAAAGATTCTTTTCCTTTTCATTTTAACCTGAAAACTTCATTACCCCCCAAGATAAATCTTTCTAGCACAATCATCATAGTCAACATTTAATTTGTCCAAATCTCTTTGAATCAGACCAACAAACTCCATCGGACATTCTCATCAGCTTCTCTTCTCAATGCTATTATGGCGAGGCACGATACCGTGAACGTGGCGACAACAGAGTTTATACCTGCAAAAAAGATGGCCCGAGGTCTTGCCAGTTTGCCGATGGGATGTTTGGTTCATCCTTGGACTCAAGACCCAGGATGCTAGCGCTGAGAAGCTGCCGAGGTGGTATCGCAGGCCAGGTGCTGGTGTGCCCCCCTGTGGTGTAGTCGGGTCCGCTGGGCGGCCATGCCCTCCAGGAGTCTATGCCGACAGTCTGGGGTCTTGCTCACACGTCTCTCTTATGCTGGTCTCTTTGTCCACCTCCTGTGCACTGCCGAGCAAGGCAACCTAACCCCAAGATACTCCACCATCTTTCTCCGTTTGCATGTTCACAATTGCATGAGTGTGTATTTCAGCCTGTGTGTGTGTGTGTGTGTGTGTAAGAGTGAAAAAAAGAATTTCCCCAATAGGGGATTAATAGAGTTTGATTGTGTTCTACTCACTGTGTGATGTATGACTGGCTGTTTTAGATACTACTGTAAGTTGTTAGTGCACCTCTTGTATCTGTGTAGACTGTCTTAGATGGTTTGATTGGCAATGATTGCCAATCAGTCCTGGATTGCACTTGTAGCCTTTAAAGTGAAGCTCAAATGGATGTAATAAAACTTCTACAGTAACTGTAATCGCTGCTGATTGACACCCAAGTGTAAACTGCACTCTGCACTGTTTTCTCTTTATTGTGCTGTAGAAGTTTATGTTATTTACATCAGTGCAGATGTCCTTGGAGTTAAGAGTCAAGATGTCCAAATGGCAGATGGCACTGAAACGTCTGAATAAGACACTTGATGAGTGTGGACAGAATAGCTAATGAGCGAGTAATGAGAGTGTGGTGGGATGTAATGAGGCCAACACTGGGGTTGTCTTGGTTACACACTGTCTTGTGGCTGTGGAGGAGCACTGAGTGGTCCTCAGCATCTCCGTAAGGTTATCCTCTGCACCCCCGCTGCCATGACTCAACATTCAACATGATTCCGTGAACTTTGCTTGAGCACGCTCACACTGGCCTTTTATTAAAGAGGAGGTGTCAATGACAACAATCCAGCTCCAGAAAGATGGAGGATTAAAAACTTAAATAATGTAAAAACATCAAACACACATACTGAACATTTAATTTATATTGAACTATGTTTTGTATTTTGGCAATCAGTGCAACATACAAGGGGCTGGCTCCCATTGTTCGCAAAAGGACAAGAGAGATTTAGTGGCGTCTGCTAGTCAAGATGGAGATTATTTGCATACAGCTCAACCTTCCAAGTATGTAGGAGAAACTACAGTGGCTACAGAATTCTTGAAAAATACTAAAGGCGCTATCTAGAGCCAGTGTTTGGTTTGTCCATTCTACAGCCTCCGTAGAAGAGGACAATATTTGTATTTATACAATATTTCTGATTTTAGTGTGTAGTTTTTATTT
>NW_023339807.1:689755-694004 GCF_004916995.1 Morone saxatilis
GATCTGTGGTCTTCTTGGTTTTAGCAACTGCTCTCTCGCCTGATTTTAAACCATAGTCATTTTTAATACACCTTTTATGAAAATAATAAACGTACACCATAGCCCCTCCACAGAGGCATAGTGCAAAACTGCGCGATCAAATAGCCCATGAGTAACAGAAAAACTGTACTGAAGCAGATGTCAAGTTCTAGAGGAGTAAACACCCCTGCTCTGTAGCTCTCTCTCAAACAGCAAGCTAACTAGCTAGCTAGCTAGCTAGCTAACCTTTATACCAGCATCGTAAACGGCATCAAAACCAGTGGTAAAGTAGTAAAGCCCTCCTCTTTCTTGATTTGATTGGCTGTCTGGGCCAAGTGTGACAGTGACTAGCTGAAAAGAAAATATTTAAACTTTAATGCATTTTTATGCGCATTCCAGGCGCGCCATACCATAAGAAAACTGTGGCGTGAAGTATACCCCCACCCTCGCCTCAACAGCTATTATAATATTTCCTATAGAGCTGAACAATGAGAAAACCTGGACCACATGTTTAGAGTCATCAAGTTAAACTGCCCACAATACATGTAGTTCATTAAACTCTATGGTTCTATTGATGTGGTATCATGTGCATCTGCTCATGGCAAGATGGACTTGCCAAACACTTAAAGGATAAGCATGCCTTATTCTGTTTTATCCTCATCAGACCAACTGTGTTTAAGTCTGTCTCTCTCAACCAATGGTAAATAAAAGATGATAAAGTGCCCTCCTTGGTGCTAATACTAACTCTGACTAAGCTGTTTCACCATAAATGAGTCACGACTTTCTGCGCTGGTGCCCTTTTTATATTCTTCATCCCTGCCCCTCAAACAAAAGTCCGCCACTGCTTTCTGACTTTTTTTACCCTGACTATGGTACTCAGCTCCAAGCCCACTGGTTCCTACAAACAAGAAAGAAAATAGTTCATTAGTTGGGGACTTTTTTTCAGCAGTGGATTAATCCATATTCGGTGCTCTATTTGGGACAGGCTTTCCACTGGGGATTGCAGGGGATATGTCCCCCTCACTATTCAAAATCCTATTTTTGTCTCACTCCATTTCATTGTGTCCCCAACCACCATAGTCCAGATGAGAGAAAAGAGGAGTTGATTACATGTTGATACAGTTATTTAAGTCTCCTTCGGTGTACATATTCATACATTTACAGAGTGCTGACAACAGACATAAACATTAATAAAGTTTAATTAACTTAATGTTGATGACAGATGTCATGCCAGTGGTGCCAGAATGAGTTTTGAAGAGAGGGATGATGCACTTTTACATTACGTGCCACATTCACCCTCTCACACACATTCACTCAGTGATGGCAAAGCCCATCGAACAGAAACTAACTCACTCATACACACTCACACACCAATGCTGTGCATCGGGAGCAATTTGGGGTTCAGTATCTTGCTCAAGGATACTTCGACACGTGGCAGGAGGAGCCGGGGATCGAACCAACACACACCACCTTCCGATTTAGGGGACGATCTGCCTCTGAGCCACCCCTATGACAATGGGTCACTATGTGGGTAAACATCATCACACATGACTAGAACTGGGCTTCCTGACACATAGCTCAGTCTCAGATTTCCAGTCAAAGTCAATTCATGGAATTCCAATACTCCAGTATGCAGAATAAGCAATGGCAATAGCATAAAGCAGGCATGTGGACAGGGGAGACTGGTGGGTTTCTTGACATATAAAAACTGTTGTTGTGTCTCCACTTCCTCACACTGTACAAAATGAAGCCAAAATATCATGGATATAGCCGCTGCCAAATTTCACCGGTCAGAGTCTGTGCAGTAGTGATCGGGGTCAGTGCACAGTGTCAAAGTCCTGCCCATGTGCCTGGCCAACTCAATCACAAGCAGGGCTCAGCTGTCAATCATGATGTGTAACCCCCTGTTTATCGCTTCAAATAACTAATTAAAACTGAACTGATCACAAAAATAAACACTTGAACATACACCAGCTTGATAAGAACTACCTGAAATAACAGAAACTATGTTCGGGATTTTTTTTTTTTGTTAAAGGCAACGTCCTATCTGTTAACATAGAGGGCTTTATGACCTATACTGTAGTCAGGCATCAGAAGGCGATAGAGAGGTTTTGGCTGTCATGTCACAGTTTCAGATTACCACAAACTAATAAAAATAACTGGTTGCAGAATGGAGGCAGCGTTGCACACTGGCCATGCTGAAACTATATCGTTAACATCTGAAACTATACCCAGCCCTTGTCTCCTCACAAGCTGTCTTACTCCCAGTAATATGGTAGTTTAATGTCTGTTGCTTTATATGGTAGCTCTTACAGGCAGCTCCTGTTATCTTTGTAGTTTGAAGAGCACAAACTGTATAGAGAGGTCCATGTAATAATGTTAGCCTTCTCTTCCTCTGTTCCCCTGCCTTTTAGAGCAGAAAAAGTCTGTTTCCTAAGAAGAATAGACGTCTCTTGGGCAACCCAGAAAAAAAGGTCAGATAGAAATCGCCTGTCTGCTCGTCTCCCCTCCCTCATTATGCAGGGAGCATAAAAGGAGGGTGAATCTTCTTTCCATATTCTCTTTTGTTGGAGGTTGAACCCTTCATCCGTGCTCTTCTTTCATTTCCTCTCTTATAAAGACTTGAACACATCATCAGCGTAGATCTGCCCTGCTGATGGACAGGCAAAGAGTGACAATGATTCCCCCTCTATGTATGAGAAGAGGCAGCAGAGACTCTTTTGATTGTGGGTTATGAGGAGTAAATGGGCTTCTATTCTCCTCCCAGGTGGAGATTTCACGCCTCGTGATGAATGTTTGATGGGGTTGGTCAAGAAAGGAAAGGCTAAAGAAATTCTGCAATATTACACTCACATCAGATGGCAAACATCCCATTTCTGTGCACTTATCCTGAACTGTTTGCCTTTATGCTTTAAAAGGCTTTTAAAGACAGAATAATGTGTAGTGTCTCCTGCCTCCTACTCTCTGATTTCACCCTCATATCTTGCCTGCCCACGCCTCGAGCCCACCTAAAGTCCCTCCTCAGGCACCATGAACAGTATGTCATGCTGTAGCTCCCTGTAAGTCTCTCTAACAAGGTATAAGGCTTGTCAAACCACATCTGTGCACTGGATGGACCAGCTGTGGCGCGCTGCCTTCCAGGCAGGAGTACGTCTCATTGGTGTGCCAGTGGTAGGAATCTATTACAGTGAGAGAAAACCAGGTTCAGCCAAAATGAGCCTGGAGGAATCTCTATCCAGTCTGTCAGTTAATGAGTCAATGACCACTGACCAGGTTGGAAATTCAGATGATCTAAACCACTTTGTTTGGAGCAGTGCCTGAATTGAACCAAAAAAGGTGTCAGTACCCTAATTCAGCACAACCCTTACCCTAAACACAACATATCCCTGACCCTAAACACAACATAACCCTAAACACAACATAACCCTAAATAAAACAAACAAATAAATAAAACCCTAAATATTTCATACTTAAAAATGCACAAAAACATAATAAAATCACTTTACCTTACATTTTGCATTACATTTATGAAGCACATATACTAGGCACCTCATCTCATCTTTATTTAGGTATGTCCACACATCTGATTTAACTGTTTTTTGTGGGGGATACAACATCCTGGCCTTCAGCCATTGTGACAGGAGTAGGGTTTTGGAATGACTGGAAAGATATGGGCTGTATGCAGCTTTTTCAATCAATATTGACGATTCAGGATTATCATAAATGAAATTCACCACAATAAATTTGTCAGACTGTTTTTTATTGTAATACGTGATAATATTGTATCGTCCCATATCTATACACTCATTTAAACATCAACATCCCCAGAACCTAATTTTTAGATGCCTCCAATTCGAGATTTCATAACAAATAAACTACTTTCAATATCAATGCTACGACATCAGCAGTACAGCAGTTAGGTCCAACTAAAAAATCTGTCTATAACCCATTTTTATAATGTCCTTGGGCATTGGACCTTGGGCCTCATGCAGCAACATTGCTCTTATATCTTTTTCTGTTAAAGGTCCAGTGTGTAACATTGAGGAGGCTCTATTGACAGAAATGGAATATAATATTTATTAAGTATGCGTTCATTAAAGGGACATTTCACCCGTGGAAACATAAACAATATTTATTGAAAGTTGGTTATATATGTAGTCGAAATGTAACATAAATTTTGAATTTGGTGCCTATTTGACCGAGAAAAGACAGAAAGTGACTTTAGGGCGCA
>NW_023339807.1:694029-700308 GCF_004916995.1 Morone saxatilis
AATAATAATTATCTCATGGTTACATCTCATGTGTACAAACTCAATTTTTTGGTTTTTGTGGGGACACCTGCGCCTTTATGCGACAGAGTGCGGCTTCGGGCGCGCGGATACTTGTTACACATTTTTATTCTTTTTAAATTTATTGGTGGCGGATATTCAGGTGGCTCAATAGTCGGAAATTACGTATATTCGTTATCTCGGAAAACAAAGTTTGTCATCTAAAATAACTCGTTAATCATAGCAAAACGGAGGAAATAAAATGCATGAATGCATGGGCCTTTAGGCTTCCGTATACAAATGAGATTGTTTTCTAAATTTAAATGTAAATGTTAAAAAATAATTAGGCAGGAACAATTCCTAAAATAATAATACTGAGTTTAGTAGTTAAGTTAATAAAACAATATATATCAATATTCCCATTGTCAAATGCAATGTTAAAGCCTGCAGAGTAAAATGTCATATTTACTGAAACTTTCACTTATATCGACTGACAGAGACAGATGTGAAAAAACCAGGTTCTGTGGCACCTCCTAGTGCTCGTATATTCTACGCTTTGCAAGAATCAACCAGGCCTGAAACACAATGACCAACAGCAAAAAAGACTGAAAGACATTTTGGGGTTGATGTTAAAAATAGTGATTGTTGCCTTTGTAGCATGGCAATTTTAAAGGTCCAGTGTGTACCGATTTAGTGGCATCTTGTGTTGCAGTTGCAGATTGCAGCCCTCTTGCCTCATCTTCATGCTTCAAGTGTATAGGAGAAACTAAGGTGGCTGCAAAAATGTTTGGTTTCGTCCCTTCGGAGCTACTGTAGAAACATGACGGTTCACCATGGTGGACTCCGTAGAAGAGGACCAACTCTCTCTTTAAATAAAAGCAGCTCATTCTAAGGTAACATAAACACAATAATTCTTATTTTCAGGTGATTATACACTAATAAAACATTACTATGAATATTATATTCCATTTCTGACAATAGATCCTCATAAATGTTACACACTGGACCTTTAATTTATTATTCTTTTTTCAATATTGGGGGACATTTTGGGCATATCTGAATATTTAAGGGAAGTGTATTGATTATGGGCCTGCTGTTGATGGTGTAGATTTACAGGGACCTTTGTCAGGGAACAGATGTTACTATGTCATTTTTCAGTGCTGTGAACCCCACAAACGAAAACATTTTACTTTTCATTCCACCACATTATGAGACAGAGATATTTAACTTTCAGATGAATATATTTTACCTCCAAATCAAACAAATGAGCTAATGTTACATTGTTGCGTTGAAGTACCCAGCATTGTATGGTACTTTTATGTACTGCTATGTCTTCAGTATTGGCCATTCATAATATCAGGAGAATGGATCCTACTCACTCTCATGCTTAGCTTGCCCTCTGGTGGACGAAATGAGACATGACACCAGCAGCACTCCATCAGGTGGTACTGTATTCAATTCTCAGGTGGGTAGATGAAACCAACGGTTTATTAAAGACAGACATTCTACCAGCTGCTACCAGCCGATATCTCCTTCAACATTCTCATAGCTCAGTGGTTCCAATCCTTTTTTTTTTAGGAAGCCCTTTTCTATCATTGAGTAAACTGACCGATAATATTCAACAAATATAGGATAAACTGATAAACTGTACAATGAACAGTGAACACAATAACTTCAGGAATGTTGTGTAAAATTAGTGATTTGGATGAATTTTGAGCAAATTATTTCTTTTTTTAGGAAACATACAGACTTTGACCATATTCAGTGTTTTCTTCCCCCTGATACTTGGCCATTGTTCTAATACTGCTTGTGTTCAGGTCATCAAAGTTTAGATATGAAATAATACACTGTAATGTAAAGTTAATTTAACTCAAAATAATTGTTGAAACGGTTTACATTGAACATTTTAAATTAGACAAACTCAAATTTTGTAAGTTAAAAAACATTCTTGATTAAATACTTTTACAATTTTTTTTTCACAATACAAATAAATTAAAAATGAATTCAGTGTCACTTCAAGAACGTTTTTTGACTTACAAAATTTTTAGTTTTACTTTTTTAAAATTGAATTTTAATCAGTTTCACAGAAATGAATGAAATATTGAGATATAGACCTACTGTGTATATTTTGTTTTTCTAGCACAGCTTAAAATCAAGAAGGCCTCGCTGTGAAGCTTAGGCAACTCCTAGTGGGGTCCCGGCCCCCAGGTTGGGAACCACTGGTAAGACACTCTTTATATCAGGAATACACTTCATATTCAAACAAGACAGGGTTTACAGTATATCAACTTACTGTATACAAAATTGTGCAACATTGCATTTCATAAGACAGTCTACAGTGGCGATGAAGGTTACACTGAGGAGGATTTGACTTTTTTATAGTGGAATGTAGGGTTCATTTTCAGACTAATGTGCACACATACAGCTCACACACACACACACACACGTTGGAAGTCATTTGAAGGTATCAGTGGGCTCCTCTCATTTGATGGCCTGCCAGACAATGATGATCAGGATGATGAGCACCAGCGACAGCACCATGGCCAGCATGCACATCCTCTTACGGGACTTCCTCTGCACACAGCAAAGTATCAGTCAGCAGAGAGAAAAATGGAGCTAAACTGCATCAGTGTTTTATATGGCAGTGGTAGCAGCTTAACACCGACATTAAACTTAATTAATCCTAACATGAAACAGTAAGCACTGAATAGTACATTTGTTGGGAACAGTTTTCAGTGGCAGGTGAATCCACATTTTGTACACCAGTGAGTATTTGGGGCAGCAGGACTATGTAGAATATCACCAAACGTATCCTTAAGATGTATGAAGATATTGTGGATGATATACTTTATTATGGCTGGAAACTATTGTCCAGCCCCTGTATCTTACCTGGTAATAGGCTGCCTTCTGCAGCTGGACGGCCCCTCTGTCCACATGAACCTCTGCACTCTCCACGTTGGCCTCAATGCTGTCTGTTGATCACAACACAGGAAGAGCTCGTCACATCTACACCACATGTAAAGGATCAACTCAGTGCACAGTTTCCTCTGACTCACCAATCATCTCTCCCTGGTCGTGGATCATCACAGCCAGGTCCTTGAAGATCTGGTTCACATCCATTATGTCAGCCTGGAGAGGACAGGAGAGGGTTAAGTGCTGAACAGTAATATGTGATACAGTGAATGTCCTGTCATTCAGGTCGGTACCTCCAGCTGTTTGATGTTAGTCTCTCTCTCCCTAATGATCTCCAGGTCCTCCTCTGTGATGTGGGGTTCCTCAGTTTGAGTCTGGCTCTGACTCCACTCATCTTCCCTGCACAATCACACAGAGCCCACTTTATGTCACTGTAACCTGCAACTCACAGTAGAGAAATACCACCTATATTCTGGCAATAGTGAACTGTACAGACTATCCCTCAGACTCCTTAAACTATAGTTAGTAATGTTGACATATCCCAGAATGCCTTTAAACAATCACAGCATTATTATTATGATTATTCACCTTCAACTCTTCTGTGATTGACTGCTACTAGAGCAGTCACAATATCAAATTTTCAATACACAATTATTGTGGACAAAATAATTCATGTTCATTGTGAATTCTATAGAAAATTTGAAAAAAAAATAGCTGTCAGTCAATTCCATCTTTGACCTTTATTGTGTGTTTTATAGGGATGTTAAGAGTCACCAAATCGCACCAGCGTGTACATCGGATACAATTTGGAATGATCTTCTGATGCAAAGTTTCTAACATCTTTGCATAGGTGAAAACTGATTCATTTGTATAGAATTATCAGTATAGGCCCTAGGAAAGAATAACTGAATGCCAATTTTGACAGCACTACTCCCAACTGACTGACTGAGTTTGACTACATTCTATAGTTCATTGATCTGATTGGTAGAAGTTCACCCGTGATAGACAGAGGGTTCATCCAATACAAGTTCTTTCTGAAAGTGCAGCTTTTTCACACACTTTACAAAGACACTGAAGAAACTTACTTTTCAAACGTAACCAGCTGGTCATTCACATTGCCTCCGTCTCCCTGTAGACAGCAACAAAAAGTTCAGTCAGCCTCATAAGTGTATTAAAAGTAACTCAATGAGAGTGCGGTTATTGCTTGTCAGTGCTCTGCAGGCTCTGTCCAATGAAAAGCCTGGTATTCACCGTGGCTCTGGATCCAACTCGAGCTCTGACCACTGACTCCTTCTCTTTCTCAGCTGCCCTCCGCTGCACCACCTGGAAGTTGTTAAGGGCTGCAGAGAAATCGTTCATCAAACGCTCCTTACGCAGCTTCTGCTGCCTCTGGAGGAGAAAAAAAAAGAATATCAAATGCAAGTTGTAGTTTCCCTTTTCCTACTCATATAAACAAAAAACTATATACGTACAGTGGTGATTTATCAGTCATACAAAAATGTATTAAATACTGGCAACATTTAGAAGCCATGAATAAACATTGAATAAATGCATTTTGACATGGAACCACAGTGAGGCACTTCCAAGACAGAGCTTTATTTGTAGGCATGGAAAAAGTCTGGCCCACTGCTACCTCACATGACTGGAATATGTCAGTAAAATTAGTGCCATTATCTCTGCGTTCCTTCCATGACGTACATTTAACATGGTTACACTGTAGTGTTTTCTTCCATTAAACAAATTAATTCAGTTGCGATAATGGTGAGAACAACTGCAGGCCTGCTTTTTTCCATACACAAATTGTATCAAGGATCAATAAAGGAATCGACAAAGAATCGGCCTGATAAGCAGAACTGATAATGGTATTAGTACCAATACAATTCCCTTCCCTACTACTATTCTGCTCTAAATCCAGAGATGTAGTGTGTGTGTGTGTGTGTGTGTGTGTGTGTGTTTTATTAACATTGCGACAGCCTCTCCAACTGTCTCCTTTCTACCTCTGTCAAGTGTCAGAGGGCCGTCACACTTGCCTGGAGAGGGCGTGGCCTAAAGACAGAAAGGGCTGCTGCACTAGGACTGCTGCGCTGCCAGGCCACCACATGGACCTCACCTTAGATTAATTGTGTTAATGTTATTTTACTTATTTCTTCCACACACACTTTAGCCATGAGTCAGGTTTGTACCAATATATCGGTGTGTGTGTGTGTGTGTCTATGTACCGACCTGTTCTGATGGAGACAGAGCGGGGGGCAGTGACCCCAGCTCCTTCAGGTGTCTGTTGGTCTCTTTAGCCAGCTGGTTGGTGTAGTGCTGGAGCTCTTGGCTGCAGGGTAACACACAAACACAGACCTCACTCAGAAGGTCACACAGTTGATCAAATGAGGATCATATGTGAGATTACCTGGGACCCTGCTACTTACAGCCTCTCCTGGAGATCTGAGGTTTCCTGTCTCGTCTCCAGTTGGTAGAGGAGATTTTTGATCTGCCCAGCTGCAGAGAAAAGGAGCCAGTTCAGTACACATGCAGCTCCTTAGTGGACTGATGTGTGTGTGATCTGGTCCGTGTTGGACACAGTAAGCACTCACAGTTCTGGCTGATCTTCTGGATGTTGGAGCTGCATGTCTGGACCAGGCTGTTGAAGTCCCAGGGCTGGGACCAGCTACTGTCTGCTCTCATGTAGGACATCCTGGTTGTAGGCCACCAGCCTGTGTGTCACACTGCTGAGAAAGTACACACTCCACACACACCCTGCACACAGGGTGACACATTTAGTTAACTTCAATTGTTTTTTACATTTCAGTGAATTTCAGTTATTATGTTGGAACTGTTATTAGAGAATCAGAATCAGAATGCGAGTAAGAATCGGGTTTATTGCCAAGTAAGTTTTAACACATACAAGATGTTATCTTAGAGAAGGTGGTGTACACATATGGAATGCACAAGTTCACGTTATCAAGAGCTTGTTATCTTTAGAATTCAATTCACGATTTCAAGTTACTTCCTTACATTTAATATACATACTCATAACTTTCTACTGTATTTCTCTGGGAACCTCTGTTTCTTATGTAGTTCACTGATTGTTTTTTCTTTTCACTGTGTGTTTCTTGTTGTCACTTCTTTATGTGTCACGACCAGTGATGGCCAGTAGGGAAATACTAGTAATAATATTACTTTCCACAGTGTAATAGTCAGTAATACTATTACAGTTACCATTACCAAAAAATAATTAGTTACAACCTTTCTTTTGCTGTCACTCCTACTGATACTGAACTACTATTAGTGTAGTTGTTGCTACTGTTGCTGTCTGTCTCTCTCTCTCTCTCTCTCTCTCTCTCTCTCTCTCGCTCTCTCTCTCTCTCTGTCCTAGGT
>NW_023339807.1:700408-700863 GCF_004916995.1 Morone saxatilis
CGCGTTACCAGCGCCTCATGAGCAGGTTTCGGGGTTAGGTTGCCTTGCTCAAGGGCACCTCGGCAGTGCACAGGAGGTGAAACTGGCACCTCTCCAGCTACCAGTCCACACTCCATATTGTGGTCTGTGGGCAATCGCAATATCTTTCAAAATAATCGCAATATAATATTTTTTAACACATTGTGCCGCCAGCACACACAGACTGCATACTATTGACCAGTGTTGGGCTAGTTACTCAAAAATTTAATTTATTACTCAGTCATTTTAAAAGTAGTATCATTACTTACTTTCAACAGTAATTAGCTACACTACTAGTTATATTACTTTTCTGCTACTCCCCTCTGGTTCCCAAGCCAAGTCCCTACACACTGAGCTACTGCCGCCCCAAACACACAGGGATACAAACATACAGGGAGCCAGTGCAGAGAAACTAATACAGGAGAGATATGATCTCT
>NW_023339807.1:700957-703151 GCF_004916995.1 Morone saxatilis
AGACTAAGAACAAGACTTTCAAATAAATTAGAATTTAGTTTCGGTTTAGGATCAATTAAAAGGCTTGAATCATATATGGCTGCTACTTCACCTCCTCAAATAGTGATTGTATAGTGACATAATCTTAATAAAATAAACTTACAAATACAATAAACCAAAATGACTTTTACAATATCAGTAATACTTAATAACATCAATTGTAGAATGGATTCCTTAGAATAGAAAATGTCATTTAATCCCATGCTCTGAATATTTTTTACTCCTTTTATTTTTATTAATTTATTTTATTTTATAAGGTAAAAAATGATTTATAATGGTCTGTCTCTGCTGCCATCCTTAAGAATGTTTAGTAACAGTGCATTTAGAGACTTTCCTTTTGGTGTGTAGTCAGAATCTTTTGGGTGTTTGGAGGGGGACAGTGACACTCTCAGCTCAGTATTTCTGGACTGGCTGGTATTTAATGCATAATAACATTATTTTTTCCACACTCTTCCCATACATGGGTCTGTATTGGCTGTTGTCTGCTGTCACGTGCATGGCTGCACAGTGCTGCCTTCAGGCTCCTCAGCATGAAAGTCATGGGACAGCATTAACTAACCCCCACTTTCTAGATTCATTGAATAGTTGGTTTGAGTGACAAAATTGTGCTTAGTTTCTTTTTCCAGAATCCTAATGTGTGCTGACAATCAAAGAATAATTAAAATCCACATTTATTATCAGATTGATTATCTTGACACAGATTTTTTAGATTCTCTAAGTCATTATATTGAGAAACTTAGTATCACAAAGTTATTATTTTGAGATGCTAATATTTATATATTATGCTGAAGTTTCTCATTATTATGACTTTCAAAATCATTTTTTCCCCGTCACTTTGGCGGAAATGGGCCTCCATAGCGTCAAGATGACGTCGGATTAATAGTGCTTTGGACGCGTGACGTCAGAGACGGGCTGGGTTAGATCAGCTCTAAATATTTATCTGAGGGAGAGACACTCACTGACGACGCCGACTTCACCGCAAAGTAAGATATTTACCTTTAACGGTGCTGATGTTGTGTGAACGACAGAGTTTAAATATGTGCCGTAGAAAACACCAGAACGTCTATGGAGACAGGCGCACGAGAAACAGAGCGCGACCTGTTATCAACGCTGAATAACGCGGACGGTTATCATATGACTGTGTGAAAACTGCGTTACAGCAGCTCTCTGTGAAGGAGTCCGCAGCGAAAGACGTATTATTTCATGTTATATTTCATGTTATATGTCATGTTATATCAGGGAATAGGGCTCGTGGGTTTATTGTTGTCAGAAGATTAATGCACGTGATGACCTGGGTTCGGCTCGAGCTGGCCTATATTTGTCTGTATTTATTTTCTGTTGGGCTCTCTACCGTCTTTCTAATAACATAGTGGTCTCGCATGCTTTGTCAACTGGTAGGTCGCGAGACAAAAGTGTGTGCTCTGATTGGGTCTCGGGAAAAAAGAATATAATTTTAAATGCGTAGCTATCTGATGTCTGACTTTTATTTTGAAAGAAAAGGCCTGACTCATTTGTGTGTAAACACAGTTATGTCGTTATGATAATGTTGAATTTATTCATATTCATAAGTATCAGCAGCACGCAGGTCCCCCCAGTTTGGTGTCAAATGCTGTGAAATGTCATTAATTTAGACGAATTTTTGTCTCACTGAATAAATTAGCCTGGTTCTATAAAAGTGGGTTGCAATTTAATGGGAAAATGAGAGTCTATAGAACCCCATACAGTTCCCTCAGTCATATTAAAGTCCATATTAAATAATGTAATGACTTCACATTTGTAGGGGTCGTATCAGCTCCTTAGATATTGTGAACGTTTGTGAAATAAAAATCTCCCGCTGTATGAGCACGTTTGTTCAGACCCCAACAAATGTCACATGATTTAGATTTTCTAATTTGAAAAAGTCTGAATCGTAGCATTGTGAATCATATTGCAATCGCAATATCTGTCAAAATAATCACAATATAATACTATTTAACACATTGTGCCGCCAGCACACACAGACTGCATACAATTTAAATAAGATGTGTCCTGACTAGGTAATCTGACCAGTGTTGGGCTAGTTACTCAAAAATGTAATTTATTACTCAGTCATTTTAAAAGTAGCATCATTACAAACTACACTGAACAAAATTATAAACACTTTTGTTTTTGCCCC
>NW_023339807.1:703176-707752 GCF_004916995.1 Morone saxatilis
TGTAATCTCTCTGGGATTGAATCCTCCTCTGACCGCGCGATGTACTTCCCCGCTGACAGGTGGTGGTGTGAACCATGCCCGACGCGGTCCTTTGACACAACACAGCGACCACACACCACCACACACACACCACACAGGGCCCACACCACAGCGACACCACGAGGAACCTCGTTGCGCTCATCGCTGCTCCACATCTCGGAGTAAACATGGAGGTCCAGGCATCTGATGCCCTCAGTCGTTTGCTTTCTCCGGCTCTTTAACCCCACGTCTGACAAAAAAGGGCCAGACCCCGGTGAGGGTGTTTCTGCTCTAGACCAGGGGGTTCTCTGTCTGCCTCTGCTGCCCAGTATCTCACACTCACATTGTCCCATACAGACGATAGTCACGTCACCTTAACCAGGTCAAGAGAGGGGGGGCTGCTGCTATTCTTTGCTCACCAAGATCTCCTCTCCAACTCTCATAGCTCTGATGAACTGAGGAGGACTCACTCACCTGTGGCTCTCAGCTCAGCTTGCTGCTCACTTGTCAACCGTTTTTGTTTTGTATTTTTTTATTATTATTTTTCACCACTCTACAGTATATCCATCATTTCATATTTACAATCAGGAGGACACCAGGACCAAGAGGACCACTGCTTTGGTTTTTTAGATCATGTTTTATTGCTGTATCAAGCCGCAGAGACATGCATAGGAAATAAGATGTTCTGGCTGTCAAAATAAAAGCTTTGCTATTGTGATTTACAGCCCTGCATACAATTTATCTGCATTGATCTTCATTTTCAAATCATTTTCAAGGAGTTTTTTTCGGTTGCACTGTCCTCACTAACGCTCATGGTAAGTTGTACCAGTAGGCTGGGCATCTGACACATTTAACTCCAGTTTTAATGCAGATTATTCTACCAACAGTAGAGTTTAAAAAAATAAAGTACCCAGGTTTATGGGCAATCTGAGTTAGGGGCTACAATACAATTACAGTTTTCCAGGACAACATACAATATTTTAAGCACTTTTGGCCATTTTAATCAATTACAGGTGTTTTCATGACTGGAAAATTAGTCTTAGGATGGTGCAGTTTAAACACAGCATATTGTTACCCAAAAATGCTACTATAGCATTTACTAAACACAGATTTAGACAGAACTCAAAATTTAAAGTGGAATATCTGCAGAAGGACCAGATTTATGTGAATGAATGATATAGTCTAACAAAAAATTAATAATTTATCTTATCTAATTTTATTTGACTATTTGACTAAGTAGTCTAAATCTATAACAGGTACAAAGAAAGTGAGAAATGTGCTGTATAAATGTGTACATCTGGAGTCATTCCACATAATTTAGTTTTAAACTAAATTGAATTTAGTCTTTCTTCAAGATCACAATTCTCTTAGCTTAACTGATTATTCCTTCATATGAAATGTAGCTACATGGCATCAATGCTAATAGCATGAGAACACTGTCCAAAACTATTTTCATTCTAATATGTATGAGTATTTATAAGTAATAGTAGTAGTATTTGAATTTTAGACCCAATAATAAATCATGATTAAATCAACCCCTGTTCAGTACAGCTCAATATATTTTACCCCTAACAAAACAGGTTGAAGCATTTCGCTTTCCCTAAATATAAAGGCTTTTATTTCGGAATTAAACTCCGTGTCGTTTTATTTTTTCTACTTCCGGTGGTGTCTCGGCTAACTCCGTCCTCCTCTCAGTCAGCTTCACATGTTGCCTGTGCGCTGTCAGTTAGTTGCAGTGTGTTTCCGAGCTCTCCGCACACTGTGAGGGACTCTGGCTGACTGTGTGTGCAATGTACCGGTAGTTTGATTCACTTCAGTACACATGGAGCCTCCGGACTTCGAAGCCATGAACTTCACGGTGGAGCCGGCGGCGGCGGCGTACCCGCTGTGTGAGGAGTGGAGGGACGGCGCGGAGGGCTCAGTGTTCCACCTCGCCAACATCTTCCTCTTCCTCGGCTTCATGGGCGGCAGCGGTTTCTACGGACTCATCTACCTGTTCACCTTCCTCACTCTGGGCTTCTTCTGCTCCACCCTTTGGGCTTGGTCGGACAGCTGCACCACGGACTCCTTCCTGTGGAGTTTCGCGCTCTTCGGGGTGTGTTTGGGGCAGGTGCTGCACGTCTCCTACAGGCTGAGGAGCGTCTCCTTCGAGAAGGACTTCCAAGAGCTTTACAACTGCGTGTTCAAAAGACTGGGAGTGTCACTCACACACTTTAGGAAGATAGTGGCCTGCTGTGACGGGGACATCCACTCGTTAGAGAAGGACCACTGCTTCGCCATAGAGGGGAAAACCGCCATAGACAAGCTGTCGGTGCTCCTGTCTGGCAGGTGACTACACCACCTGAGTGTCTTCACCAAACTGCATTTACAAATCTGTTAATTATTTTGCTTGAGGCTCAAATGCAAAGCAAACGTGAAACAAAGCTTAACAGTATGAGTGTTTGATAAAACCTGTCAATTCGACACTGATATCTGAAATTCTACCGTAACAATGGAGTCCCAATGGACGGAAAGCCGCTAGAGACAAGCAGTCGGTGCCCCTGTCTTGCAGGTGACTACATCTCCTGAGAGTTTCTCCGCCAAACTGCATTTACAAATCTGTTAATTAATATTCTTAAGCCTAAAATGTAAAGCAAACTTAACAGTAATGAGTGTTTGTGTCCAAAATTGCTGTACCAGAAAATGTATGCCAGTTTAGCCATATTGAGATTTTAGGTGCTTCATTCTTTAGGACAGGGGTTCCTAGAGTTTTTCATGTCAAGGAATCCCACAATAAATGCAAATTAGACTACAGCGCTGAGGTGAAAAGTGACCTCTCATAGCCTACATTTAGCCCTAGCATCCATTATGCAGCAGCTGCTAAATGAATGTGTGGAGTGAAAATATGGCTACTGAGTAAACAATCCTGTTTTTTAGATGATCACTTCCTCTTCAGCTGCTAGCTTTTTTAACAGCGACCGTTCCCCCACAGGAACCCTGTCTGAACTCAGACACTGCAGTGACTTATACCAGGGCACTAACTTAGCACCAGCCACCAGCCAAACGCTGGTGACATATTTAAGTGGCTGCTACCTTTGCTTTACCCAGCAGCCAAAACATGAATGGTTATCTCTTAAGAGGCTGCTAATATTAGCATTATACATTTGAACATTCACTAGCCATTTGACTGGTGGACAAAAAAGGTCATTTTGCAACCAGATTCTGGAAGCACATGTCTAAAGACGGACGGCCACAACTTCCACACAAGAGATTTTAATACATACACATAAACATGAAGCACAATAGACAGTCTCTGAATATTGTTGGTGTGAAGGGAAACATACTGCTTTTTGTGAGTTTGGGCAAATAGTTTTTGCCTGTAGGATCATGTGTGTGCGACTTCGTGGGTTGAATCCTCTGGGAAAGCGGCCTCAAAGAGCTCTTCCTGGCCCGGGTGTGTGATACACAAGAAAACTGAGAGCTGGGAACAGCTGATGTGTTAGCAGCCACCATGCTCGCAGGCAGGAAGTAAGCTCCTCTCATACCTGTTCCTTGTCACAGTTGTGATTTAGTTTTGCTTCTCTTGTCACACCTCGGTAATGTAGGTAATGGTTGGCCAGGTCACTGTACGCAGCAAAGGTCGAGCGGAGGTTACGCACTGAGGATCGCTGCTACTATTCGTAGGTATGAGTAGAGGCATCAGACGTGTGTTTCCCCTGTCCATTGGTTGTATCTCTGTATCTCTTTAGGTGAGACAATGTACCAGGTCCATAAATAACAATGGGGAGTTATCAGCTGTAATGTAATTATTGCTTTAATGTAATAATTTACAATAATATACCTTTACCTTTACTGGCTGATCATTTATGGGCCCCAATAATTATTGTGCAACCCTATCTCTATCTTATCGGTATCTGCTGTGAGAAGCAGGTAATTATCAGTTAAGGGTGTAAGAAAATATCGATACACACGTGGAATTTAGTTTTAATAATATTGTATTGAACAGATCCCACTGTTGCATAATGAAGTAATTTAGTTTTATGGTTGTGTGTTCTCGACAGAATTCGCAATATATCGTTTACAGTAATGCAATATATTGGACTGTAACCACTGTATCATAATACATATGGTATGGCCAGGGAAATGGAATTGTGTTTCTTAAGTACTACAGTTCACACAATAAAAACAAATACAGTAAAAAAAAAAAAGTGACAAAACAAGTGCAAAGACAGTCAAGTGCAAGAAAAATTTTATGTAAGAAAATATTGAATTGCAACACATCCATTAAGTGACTACTGAACCTCAGATTGCCCCCGATGCTGGACATCAGCATATGAAAGTGTGTAAGTGCCCTTTAGTTTTGGTTTCTGATGAGCAGTTGGAACCTTGCATGGTAGCCGCTGCCATCAGTGTGTGTGTGAATGGGTGTGAATGTGGCATGTAGTATGAAAGTGCTCTGAATGGTTGGAAGACTAGAAAGGCGCTTTACAAGTACAGTCCTTTTACCGTCCATTTAGCTGTCAGTGCTTCCATACACTGATCAGCCATAACATTGAGAGCACTGACAGGTGAAGTGAAT
>NW_023339807.1:707777-713926 GCF_004916995.1 Morone saxatilis
TGTGAATACACACTGGATTTATCTGGTTATCATGGCTCCTGTCACGTGGGTGGGATATATGTAGGCAGCAAGTGAACATTTTGTCCTCAAAGTTGATGGTGTTGAGAAGCAGGAAAAATGGGCAGCGTGAGGATTTGAGCGACTGTTTGACAAGGCGCCACATTGTGATGGCTAGACAACTGCGGTCAGAGCATCTCCAAACCTGCAGCTCCTTGTGGGGGCTGTTCCCAGTCTGCAGGGGGTCAGTACCTATCAAAAGTGCCCCCCAGGAAGGAAAAGTAGTGAGCCGGAGACAGGGGTCCCGCATGGGTGGCAAAGGCTTCTTTCATGCGGGGATCATCAAGTGGGGAGGGTTGAAGGCTGGGCCTGTGTAGTCCGATCCAACAAGGAGCGAGCTACTGTAGCTCAAACTGCTGAAACAGGTTAATGCTGCGTTCTGATAGAAGGTGTCAGGACACACAGGCTGCAGAGCAGTCTGTTGGTATTGGGGCCTGTCGGTTTTTGTGGGTCTGTCCACCGATTCAACAATCACCAACTCGGGTTTGGCTGAAATAAATCCTTGATTCATGCATGTATGTGTATGATGTAGATGATAAAAACAGCAGTTTCAGTCGCTCTACTCAGCTGCACACGGAGTAGACCAGCTAACGAAACAAACCACAGAGAGGCTGTGACACAGCACAGGCAGAGGGAGTGTGACACCATGACTCCACTATATCTTATCATAGAGAATAGTTGCTTGCTGCTTTATTAATGTTTTAATTCTCATACATATAACCTTTAAACTAGACTGAGATATCAAACTGTGAAATCTGACTTTGAATCAAGTGGGTAGACATATTGTCTCCATGTCTTTCACCCTGCCAGGATGTGGTCTTTTCATCGTGTGGGCGACTCTGTATAGGTGCAACCTGGATGTGATGGTTTGGAACGTGGTGTTTCTGGTGGTCAACTTCATGCACTTGTTCTTTCTCCTGTACAAGCGCAGGCCGGTGAGTTCTACACCAGTATGTCCTCATTCACATCCCAACAATCGATTTGGATTTGGACCATTCGAGTGTTTCACCACATAGAAATATGGCCCCAGGCGTTTGGGGAACAGTATGTTTATTCATGCTCAGGCTAAGTGCTGAGTTTTTTATGGCTGTTTCCGGTAGGAAGCAGCATATCCTCCTGGGTTTGGTCTTACTTTATTGTAATGAGATGCAGATAAAATCCATGGGATTTGGTGTAAGTAAGGGACCACCAGTGAGCTGACAGAATCAGACCAAGACTTTTCATAATAAGCGTGAGACCTGTCCCCCTCATCTGCCCCCCTCAGCTTGCCAATTCACCAACTCTTTGAATGTGTTACCACACAGCCCACAGCAGCATTATTCAAGGTTGTTTTTCATGTGGGATTATTAGAAGGATGAGTTCATGCTGTGGCTCTGCTCTCTCAGATTAAGATCGACAGGGAGCTGCGCTCGGTCTACAAGCGGATGTTTGAGCCCCTCCACGTGCGGGAGGCTCTGTTTCAGAGGCTCACGGGACAGTTCTGTACCATCCAGACCCTGAAGAAAGGCCAGGCTTATGCCGCAGAGGACAAGACCTCTGTGGACGAACGCCTCAGCATTCTCCTCAAAGGAAAGTATGTTTGCGTTTGGGTGCAGCTCTGTTCTCTTTCTCCACCCTTTATGTGACAGATATGTCTCAGTGATTGATTCCTATTGTGGAACATGTGTCAGCTGGGACTTCAAACATTCATGTAGGTTTATAATATGGCCAAAGAGTAATTTTGATGCTAAATTTGGAACACAGTGATTTTTTTAGATTGCAACTATTTGAATAATGTTTAGAGTACATATGGAACTTTTTGAATAATTTTGAGAGTGAACTATTTGAACTACTTGAGAACTATTTGAATAGAGAGTGAATTTAAGACTTTTGCAGGAAATTTGGAACTATTTGAATCATTTTATGATAAACTTGGGACTTTTGGAGTAATTGGGATAATAAATTTGGAAATTGTTAGACAGTTTTGAGAGATTCTGAGAGTAATTTGGGATTTAAGGCTTAAAATCTCTCAGAAGAAATTGCCATTTTGTTTTTAAGATGAGTTTTGACACTGAAGTTTCTCTGTGACAGGATGAAGGTTTCATACCGAGGCCACTTCCTACACAACATCTACACCAACTCATTCATTGACTCTCCAGAGTACAGGTCCACAGAAATGCACAGAGGAGAGAAGTTTCAGGTAATAAGATTAGACAAAAGACATGAACAAACTCCATTTGTGCCACCATTGCTTAATTGCCACAAGGATTAAAAGTCCCTAAAGGTTAAATAAATAAAAAGCCAAGCAAAATAATTTTCCTGTTTCCTGGATAGATTGTAATTTCTCAAAATATGTTGTTGTTTTTGATTGACAGGTGACCATATTGGCAGAGGAGAACTGTAAGTTCCTGTGTTGGTCTCGAGAGAGACTGACCTACTTCCTGGAGTCGGACACTTTCCTCAATGAGGTGTTCAGGTACCTCATTGGCAAAGACATTACCAACAAACTGTACTCTCTGAATGACCCCACGCTCAGTGACAAGGTGGGTCCAGCTCAAAAGCATCAACATCATGCTGTGTGACAGCCACAACTGTGTTTATTGTGTATTGTTTGTTTATTGCTCTGCTGGTGTTGATGATGATGTGGATGTGTCTCAGGCTGTGAAGAAGATGGACCGTCAGCCCAGCCTGTGCTCGCAACTGTCTATGATGCAGATGAGGAACAGCATGGCGAGCACCAGTGACACTGATGACGTCCTTAACCAGATCCTACGTGGAGGGTCCGCTGGATCATCGCTCCGTAAGTCACACTATCACCCAGCGAGACGTTTTAATGTGTATCCAGGACACTGTAATCATGGGGTTCTTTCAGCAGGGGACCTGTCTATGGAGCTTATTGCATTAGATAACATTTTTCTGATGGTATACCATAAATGTGGCCTATTACCTCAAAGGTTCAATATATTCACCCATAAAACACCAACAAACAAGACATAAATTAACTGCACTAGATCTGCTGGTTTGTTGCACAGAACCATCGGCAAAGTTATTGTTGAAAACGTTGGAAAGGGCAGGCACTTTCAAAGAATACTTGGCAAGTGATTAGATGAACCATGGACTTCAACCAATCAGATCAACGATCCATATAACGTAGTATTACCAAAGCCAGTTGCGAGAAGAGAGAAAACATCTTTTCCATGGAGAACACCTTCAGTGTCGTTCTTTGCTCTTCTTTGAATGAAGAAATACTCTTGAGTTCGGCTAGAACTTATGTTAGCAGCATCTACACTGACCTCTTTAGCAGCCGCCATAGTTGTTTTTAAATAATAAGTTACGTCTCACACACACCTAGCATTAAACCACCTCGGTTGGACGGAAACGTATAGCTTGAAGCCAATTTCTAGCTAATTTTTTTTCTAAAAAAATAAATAAAACCATGCCTTGGTGGAAGAGACACCATTGTTACTTTAATGTTCCGTAGCTTTAGCTTTTTCCACACATCTGTGGAAGTAGGCCTGTTTCCTGACAGTCAGCATGCTTTCCTAAAACTTTTTCTGACATTCTTCCTCCTGTCCCTCCTCCAGCTGTGACTACTCCCTCAGATTGAGCCATTCCCTGAAAGGGCTGTAAGACCACCTCTTTTATTTCACCCCTACCAGCACTACCTACCTGTACCCCAACCCCAAACTGACTGTCCTGATTCTACTTTCAATTCATTCTGTAACCAAATCATGACTTCTCCACACCGGTTCTAGAAGATTTAACCTCCACAGCTCCATATTATGCCTCTTCTAAAAGTGTAAATGCCCCCCTAACCTGCTTGATCTTTCTAACATCTGATATCATTGCTTCATTTGTAGTAGTTACACTGATCCATAGGTTAGATGGTTTATTTGGCCTCTTAAGTAGCTGAACAGCAGGCTGAACTGCAGAGTTTCTCTGTCTTGTCTGGTTGAAAGTTTCAGCCAGTATCATTATCTCTGTTTCCATGAAAGAACGGCAAAATCTGAAAAATAAATAAGTTTAATTTCATGGTTCTATAATACATCCATGGTGGCTCCATACAGGTCTGATGTAACCTCACTCACATTAATACATCAAGCAAACATTAATGTCATATTTCCATCCTGTTTTCTGCAATGCTTTTCACTGTTTGAGCGTCGTCTGTCGCTCTTTTGATTTCATCATATTGTTGCATCCTCTTCTGCTTTTCTGACTGGAGAATTGGCGCCACCTATTGCTTATCTTGATGAACCAACTCATACATAATGGTAGTGGATGGAAACAAGCAATTTTTCTTTTGCTGATTTACAACAGATCTTGTTGTCTTTCATCACTTACGTGACATACAGTGGTGATCAGCGGGGTTGTGAGACTATCCGGTACTGATAATATACATACACAAGTATCATCACAGTAAAATGTGTCAATATAGCATATGTAAATATAGCAACTTTTAAAAAGAAAACTTCTGTGAATAGTTCTCTTGTGATCAATAACATTGCTCTTAGGCTCAATTATGTAAATAGTTTACTAAATATAATATATCTGATCAACCCATATCATTGTCAGGCCTATATTTACAACTTTCAGTTGACTCTGAATGGCGAAAAGAGGGCAGCGGCCATACTTGGGATATTTTGATTTCATTGTTGTACAGTGGGAGGAAGTGGAGACGCAACATCGATCTTTTATATGTTGATACAAATGCAGATAATTTAGTTGGATGAACATATACAGATAAGGGAGTCTTCGTGTATTAGTAGTGATCGGTGAGGTGCCAGTGAACAACTTCAGTGTTCCACCTGACCAATCAACGATTTCAACGATCTGTTTCCTTTGGTCAGTTAGCATTGCACAAAATGATATCTGGCAACATTGTCCACCTCAGATATGATGGGAGGAATAGTTTATTAACTATTTATTTCAAAGGCTGTGACAACAGGAGCTTTGTCTGAGAAAATAACCCTGATGATGTCATCAGGTTATCTCAGCTTAGAGATGACACATTTATAACAGAATGGCTGTGTTTCAAACTGGAGTAGTGGATTTTGAAAGACATAGACATTTACCAGGCAGGGAGGATCCTATTTAGTTGCATTATGGGATACTACTAATATTACGGGATATTTCCAAACATGATCAGTCAGTGAGGACTATCTTCAGTTGCAGTACAGGGAATTAGTATCTCTTGTTGTAAAAGCTGGCTGAAGAAGCTTCATGAAAAAACTGAATCGCAAAATACTTCAATTCCACATCAGTACAGACTATTTGCACTTGCAGCTTTTATATAATATCCACTTTGTCCTTCAGCAACCCATATTTGTTGAACCCAAGTAACATCATTCATTCATATTCTCCAAAACAGAGTAAAAAGCATCACACGCATTAGGAGGAGACACTCTGTAAAACCAAATATTTGTATCTGACGTAGCCTGGATACAGACTAAAAGCCCCTGTAGTGGGGTGTTTGCTCTTCAAAATGCTTTTAGTCCAGAAGAGCAGCTCTATCTCTATTCTGCAGGAGGGCTCTTAGAGCTGTACTGCAGCAGCGATTGGTGGTAATGGAGAGCGCATTCACAGGGCTTTTTCTAGTTTCGCAGTATCTGTACATCCACTCATCTTGTGTGGGATCTGAGGGGTTTACGGACGTACATTTGATAATAACCTCCCCTAGTGTGAATTGTTTGCTATATGGATGAAGGTTGTGACACGTGGCCACTTCTGCTGGTTGTTGACCCAGGATGATGTATTATTTCGATCCCTGGTTGCACCTGAGCAAAACTCCATTTATAAATTAAAGTCCACATAAAACAGAAATCAGAGATTGAGTTCTGTATTTCCTGTAAAAACGCTAGGGAGGGACTTGCAGTGTCCAATAGCGCTGTGTGTCAGTCAAGCAGCTAATAGCTTAGCCGTTAGTTGATTCTGCCAGACTGGGAGCTCACAGTGAACAGCGTAGCCAGACCAAGACTGAATAGAATGTCCAAAGCTGATGGAGGCCAGTTTAAAAACAAGGAATAAAATATGAGGTGTTTTTTTTTTCTCCCAAGTGTGGTTCAAGGTTCAAGGTTACTTTATTTCTACCCAAAGGTAGATTTGGTTTGCAGTAA
>NW_023339807.1:713951-718258 GCF_004916995.1 Morone saxatilis
AGAGCCAAACATGGCAAGCTTCTTAGAACCTTGCATGTCTTATGCAAGCAGGCCAAGCAGGGGGAGCTCCATTGCTGCAATAAAAAATTATACCTTGCTATCTAATGGAGAATGAGCTGATTTCTCACTTCATTTATGACCTCAGTAAACAGTTTCCTGATGGGTTTATAGTCTCATTCTCTATTTTCAGTCTTTTTCCATACAGCATGATATTCACTTAGTAAATTATGGTCTCATTCAGAAAACAATAGACAATAGACACAGGATCTACTTTATGATGTCATTCTCAGTGAGCTGTTCAGCTCAACGCACCCAAACTCAGATCAAACTGTAAAAAACTAGTAGGCAGTGCCGATCAGATATGAACTACGGTAACAGTTTTCCAGCTCCCAAAATGGAGTTGTCGTGTGAACGAAAGGCTGAACTGCAACAAATGTTTACTGTTTTATGCAAAAGCCTTCATGTCGCGTAAACAGGGCCTAATATTGACTTTCCCTTTAGTCTCTTTAAAGGACCAGTGTGTAGTTTAGTGGCATTCTAGTGGTGAAGTTGCAGATTGCAACCATCTGAATACCACTAGCCTTTTAAGCGTGTAGGAGACAGGAGGGCCTGCTCCGTGTGTAGATAAAAAACAGCTCATTCTAAGGTAACGAAAACACAACAGTCCTTATTTTCAGGTGATTATACATTTAATGAAAACATACCTATGAATAATTATATTCCGTTTCTGACAAAAGATGTACCTAAATGTTACATACTGGACCTTTTTAAATGCTCCACTGTGTTCACCAGCTAGTCTCTAACTCTGTATGTCTGGAACTTTTTCTCTGAAACCAGTTTCCTACAGAAATCTGAGACTGAAAACCAAAACAATGAGCTCAGTATAGAGCTAAGGGGAACTTCAGGGTTGGGTGATTCTCTGTAGATTCATCCCTGTGACACAGTTCAAATTACATTTAGTTATCTGATCTATTGTTAATATAATAATATATATTAGTGCTGCTTTTTTTTCTCAAGCATCAATATCAGAATCAGTCTCCTGTATCGGCCAGGCTCTAATAGATAACTCTTAAAACAGAATTTTGAAATTAATTTGTTTTTGGAGAACATAACTGGTCCATCTCTTCTCTTTGTGTGATACAAATAAATCTATTTTGTGTGATATTTTTTTTTTTGTGATTTTGTGTAGACACAAGCTTTTCCTGTTTTAGCCACAAGCTCATAACTTTCACATCAGGATCTCTGTTTATTTTATTTAACAATGTATTCTTTGAAAATGTTTGAAACCTTGCACTTTGTGTGTTTGTGCTGTATGTTAAAGCTTTGGATTCAATGATTATTGTGATTTCATTGTTGTACCCTATTAAATATATGTGATCATCTGGCTCTGTTTGCTTTTCTAGATGAATGGTAAACTGTGAGGTGGAACTGAATGTCAGAGTCAGGGTGTCATGTTGTAAGATTTGTAGGAGTGGAGTGCCCTGTGGCCATAATGTGCTATGCATGCTTGGTTCATTACAGTAAAGTCTGTTAAGTATTAACCACAAATCCAATGTGAAGATATCCATCTTTAATAATAAGTAATTTATCTCTTATCCAGGCCTGCAAATAAACATTTTACCAAACCACAGTTCCTATAGGGCTGTTCCTGGATAAATATGTGTTGGCAAAAATGTACTCAGACACCAGTGATATTTGCAAGAGGTGCAAACAGTCACCCACTGACCATACTCATACTCATATCTCATATGCATTGGTCCTTTGGTTTTTGGCATGGACTTTAACCCTTAACCCCTCACAGCTGTATTTGGAGTCGCACCACTCGCGACACCAACTTTCCCATTGATAAGAATTCGCTAGATGCCTTTATAGTGCAGTCTTTCTGGAAACGTGGCTGACACGTGGGTGGGTAACTTTTTGTCATATTTGCTGAAACTTTCACTATATCCTGACAGTAAAACATGAGACAGATAATCTGTAAAAAAACAAAAACAAAATCAGGTTCCTCTGGATCCTCCTAGTGCTTCTAATGGTATTTGCAAGAATCCACCGGGTCTGGACTGAAACAAGCAATCAGAGCCAAGAAATATAGAGAGACACTTTGGGTTTGTGGCTTCAGGATAGTTGATTGTTGAGTCTCATTCCTAGGGTCCCAAAGTGTCTGTATTTGACGCCCTCGGAATGAGACTCAACAATCAACTATCCTTCTTGAAGAGACAATAAGATGAATTGACAAACAAACATATTTTGAACAATTAAACAACTAAGGAGTAAGAGGAGAAAGCAAACAAAAAGAAAAGAAAAGAAAACAGCCCTACTAGCAGTTAGATCAGTTCATCATTCCATCCATCATTTTGTAGGTCAGAATGCTGTATGTAAGTGAAAAATCATCCCTATTAGCCACTGGGAAATTCCGGAAATAAGATTCTATCTCGGTGACTCTTGCCATGCAGTCTGACGACTTACACAGTTTGGAGTAGAGAGCCCACGGCAAGGCACTGGCTGGTGCATGTCACTCAGGGTTCTCCCTACTTTGTCCTCACCCACTCTAAAGGAGGAGCAGAAGAAAAAAGGGACAGCAAAAGGAAAATAGGCAGACTAGGAAGTTAGGTTTTGATGGAACAGTCTTCATCCAGGTCAGAGCTCCGAGTATCTTCAGTCCGGTTTCGGTATGGATTAGTCGCTAGCCCACGTTAGGGGTAAGTCATCACAGAATTTTGGGACACATCATCAGTAATGGACCTCAGGATCATTAGGCCTTTCGGCAAAGCAGCATGTCCTGTGTCCCATACACCGCACAACCCCAGGAGATATTGTTAGACTAACCATAGAAAGGCATCCGTGTCGTGGTCACGACCTTAAACTCAACTCCCTGGGATCATGCATGCAGGAACTGGTTGGTTTCTCTCAAGAGCAATACACCGTTAAACTTTCAAGACACAGACATTAAGCAGGGACCTTGTTTGAAGTGACTGAGGTAAATATTCATACATCTATACCAATAATCTGACTGGTCCAGATCCACCTGTCAGACACTGTGGGCACTCCTATATACAATGAAACAGCGACCCCTACTGGTTATTACATTTATTGCACGTGTCAGGAATATTAGGATATAGATAAGGAATTGGTGCAACCTAGCTGGAATGATGTACTGTCTGCTTAGCTGTACTGTAGTATTTGGAGTGTGTGTTTACTGTTTGGGGTTGCGCTAAGGAGCATTCCTCTGTTTTCCATGCATGCAGGATATTGTCTGAAGACTCTTTGCTGGTATTGTCATCTCATAGCAGGGCCACTTTAGCAGGGCGGGCAGTAGCTCAGTGTGGAGGGACTTGGCTTGGGAACCGGACGCCGGTTCAAGTCCCACAGACAAAAAATATGGAGTGTGGACTGGTAGCTGGAGAGGTGACAGTTTCACCTCCTGTGCACTGCCGAAGTGCCATTGAGCAAGGCAACCTAAACCCAAACCTGCGCATGGGGTGCTGCTAACATAGCAGCCCCATCACTCTCTCCCTGTTTGCATCTCCACAAGTGCATGAAAGTGTGTTATATGTGTGTAAAAAAAAAAACAAAAGACAATTTCCCCTCTGGGATTAATAAATTATATCTTCTTCAACTTTCAAGTACTACAAGAAAGTGCAATATTCTCCAAATATATTTTCATTACTATCATGATACTGAACAAAGAATGCAAACAGCAGTTTCTCATAAAATAATTATTTTATATATCTGTGTTGTTGCAAATAAAATAAATAAATAAAAAATAGAATTGCGTTTTTATTTTAACTGTATATGAAGGGGTAGTTAAAATCGATATGACACAATCAGAAAAAAGAATTTAAAAATACGGGTCAGATTATATTATTGACATCATGTGGTAGGCTGGAGGGAGGGAGACAGAGTGCTAGAAATGACTGAATATGGATAGGGTTCTGGTAAAAACGTGGGATGGTTTGACAGAAACCACCAAGGTTCCATGAATCTCTAAAGAACCAGAGCTAATCTGGTGGAAAATGCAACTATGAAATAGAAAGGACCAAGCAATCAGGCATAACCTGAAAGAGGGAAGCAGAGGAAGCAGGCTGGAACAATACTGTCATGTGGCCTGTCACAATATGGCCTGGCAATCTTTCTTGAAGAACTGATCGGTTATTTGCAGTTGATGATGGTCAATCAGACAGCATATTTTTATTAGATAGAGAGCTAATCAGTATGTTATTTACAATTGCATTATAATCTCATACCCACAGTAAGTGGGCTATGATACTCTTAAAATGAGTGTTGATTACCTCCAACTGGACTACAAA
>NW_023339807.1:718280-725962 GCF_004916995.1 Morone saxatilis
CAAAGATATACACAGTAGTATTCATTTATGTGAAGAAAATTAAATGTAAATTGTTAAGTAAATTCTACTAAGTCTAATAAAAAAAATACATAATACAGACAGAGAATTGTATAAAAAGTTCCCTACACACGAAATAATACTACGTTCACTATTTGGTGTCATTGTACAGTTTTGAAGATAATACGAAATATCCATATCAGGGCTCGTCAGTTTACTCAATGATAAAAAAAGGGTCACTGAGCTTTGAAACTACATCACCCACGCTGCATTGCGCATGAATGTCATCACAACAGGAAGTACCAGAGGCTGGCCAGTTGTTGGTGTATGAACAGAGCAGTGTGGCATGCAGGAAAAACTGAATGTAGTGTAAATCAGTATGTCTGTCAGAGGAACGGCCACCCCTCCTGCCAGCGCCCATGGACGACGCCCAGGAACTACACAAAGCCAGTAAGAAGAAATAAAACCGACGGACGAGGCTCTGTTCCCTCGGTTACTCGCTGGACCGTTCACCTATGATGGAAAGGGCGATGGAGCAGCTCAACGTACAGCTCAGTCGGCTGACCCGTTCCCTCCGCCGGGCCAGGACCGTAGAACTCCCGGAAGGTAACCGTACAGGCTTCAGCTAAAACAGCAGCGCGAGCGTAAACAACGGTGTTCACGTGCTAATACAGAGAGCGTGAGACGTCACAGCACCCTGCCTCGAGCCGTGACTCACTGATATTATACAGCCGGTGTCTAATGTTCCAGTCTGCTCAGGTAGCTAAAACACCTTATGTATGTTCGGTTTGTGACTCAGCTCCGAACGCCTAGCATACAGCAGCAGTTAGTCAACAAGAATGTTCTTCTTCTAAAAGAATGGCGTCACTGGGAATCTTAAAACCGGACTGTTTATTAGAAAGCGATGGTTATTGATGTTATTCTAAAAACATTTTTGGCAAGTACTTCCAGCTCCCATCCATTAAAAGAAAGAAGCTGTCCAGATACAGATCTGAATGGCAGATGGAGTAGGTCCTGTCAGTGCAGTACAAAAATATTCTGTCGCCCATGGTGGACTGTCTGACCCGAGGTAACATTCAGCAGGGACCACAAATTGATACATACGAAATTAAGTGTTTGACAGTGCAATGCCTAAAGACCTCCCGCCTCAGGCATTGTGTCCCCTTTTTGGTCCCTTTGAGTGTGGCAACCCTTTAGGCATGATGAGTGAGATTGCTTAGGGTTAGAGGGTCAGGGTGAGCCAATCAGAGGCAGACTATGGCGGGATGACTTTGCCATCCTTGGGGAGGGGAGGGGGGGATATTGCATCCAGGGGCCATCTGTCTGTCTGTTTTATTCCTCTTGTGTTTCTCCCTCCACAGACAATGAGACTGCAGTGTACACACTTATGCCAATGGTCATGGCTGACCAGCACAGGTAAGCAGCAGCAGTCATCACAGCAGAGGGACAGTTAAACTGTGCTATTGTCTCCAGAAGCAGTGTGGTTTGTTTATGTGTTCCATCTTGCCTCTAAAAGGTCAGTGTCAGAGCTGCTGCTCAACTCTAAGTTCGATGTGAACTACGCCTTCGGACGGGTGAAGAGAAGTCTGCTGCACATCGCTGCCAAGTAAGATACTGTTCACTCTGATCGCATTTACGAGTAAGCACATACTTGCCTCTGCCAGGTCCCTCTCTCCTGTCCAAAGATGTGCTTTGTGAGGTGTGGCCTTGTGCCTAAGTAGTGAGACACGGGGGTTCATAGCCGAGCTAGACTGGCCGATATTAATTTGATAGCTATATCAGTATATGCAGGGTGATAAGCTACAAGAAATTACAGTTAATAAAATATGTGTATATATATATATATATATATATATATATAATATATAGATATATCATTGTCAGATGTTTTACATTTTCAAATATTAGCATCAGTATCAGAAATCCAGTATGGGCTCTGTGTTGGGCTTTAATGGTACAGACACACTGGATCCATTGGCTCATGTCAAGTCAATGGATCCTATTACTTTTGCAAGATGGTACATGATGAATACTCTACAGCGAGTTAACTGGCCGGCTGCCATATCTTAATTTGCATAAACACAATTTGACTTCCACTTTATGCAAATGACGTCCAGCAAATAGCAACAGTGTCATGGAAGTCAGAACAAACTCTAAAACTGGGCAGTGCTGATCGAATATGGATCAAGAAGGAAGGAACAGCACGTTATAGACCTCTAACTCCTTTACACCTGGTTATATGCACTTTATGAATGTTTTCTCATGCACTTTGACTTTAAAGCACTTTATTGTTAAATAGTTGTTGTAATATGCTCATGCAAAATACAGGTTTTATTTCAAAAAGCAAAAAGTAAAGTAGTAAAGCGCCGCCTGGGCCAAGTGTGACATTGACACATGGTGTGAGTGTGCTCCTTGCACAGAAGGAAACTGGTTTTGTGGCGATGCGTTCTGTGTGATTGCATGCTAACTCATAGGTGGACGCAGAGGGTGGGGGCCTTATTTGTGATGGTCACATGTGGATTTGGTGTGTTAAAGCAAAGGCATGAAAACATCTTTCCACAACACTTTGATAGGTAGATACTGTGTTAAGTGTGACATCAGTACAGCAGGTGAAACAGAACACCTGATCTCTGCAGCCACAGCATCCACAGTGACAGTGATCATGGCAGATACAGACCCCTATCCTGCTCATCACATCCAAGGTATAGCCTTCATACATGAAGCTTTATATTGAAAAATGTATAACATACACACTCAGTTGATTATATTACCCAGATTTATATTCCATGGTCTGCAGTAAAGCTCATCTCAATAACTGAAGGGGCAGTTCATCCAGAATAAGACAAACATAGCATTAATTATTGGGCTAGTCCCCTGAGTCTCCATTGAGGTCTCTGGATTATCCAAAGTAACAGGGAAGATGTCGCTGTTGAACTCAATACATGTCATTTTTCAGTGCTAGACAACACTAGAGGGAAGAGAGGAAGTAAATGTGTGCTTAACATGTCTACCTTCTGCTGTTAATGAAATGCTTACATACTTTGTTGGAAAGCCATGCTGACAACACTGATCTTTTCCATATTGAGCATAGGTGGTTGTGTGTTGTCTGCTGCTTTAACTCTGAGTTGCTGCTCTTGTGTTTCTCTGTGCAGCTGTGGCTCAGTGGAGTGTCTGGTTCTGCTGCTGAAGAGAGGTGCCAACCCAAACTACCAGGACATCTCCGGCTGTACCCCTCTGCACCTCGCTGCTAGGAACGGGTACGGGCCTTACATTGCAGTTAATGTCTGTTTACGTGCGAGTGTGTTCAGTTTTAACTCAAGGTCTCGTGACTCCAGTGAGCACACTTTTACTGCCAACCAATCAGCTTAACTTAAAGGAACCCTGTGAACAAACAAATGTTTATCAGTGTTGTATTTCCTTCTTCATGAATCCTTTTGCAACTATTATAAATACTGTGTTGTTTATGTCTGTGCTCTTCAGCTGCTATGTCAAAATACAGGCAATGAAAAGCCATGATTCATTTTATTTATGGATTATCAGACACAGGAAAAGAAAAAATAAATAAAATAACGTTGCACAAATTTATTTTATCAATCCTACCTTGTTCTTCTATCTCATATTTAAAGACTTGATGTGTAATGGAAGGCTCCAGTGGCACTAGTTTAAAAAAAACGAACATGAACGCACACTGGCCCTGGTATTATAGTTCTACTGAATATGGTCCATTGTTATCTGAGGACACTATCCACTGATAATATTGTACATATGATGCAGCTTCTGTTGTTCTACTCTGAGCTGTACTGGCAGCACTCCTACCTTTCTGAATTCACTACCAATGTGTGTCTTAGGGGATGCATTTAATAAATACCAAATAGTATTATCTTGCAACACCTGCAGTTTGTTCCTAAGTTTACCTGTCAAACCACTGTAGCAAGCAGAACATGCATAATCCAAATGACACTGTATAAAAAAAGATATTGTTAAAACATGACGCTGCAGTAGGTAACCTATCAGAGCCAAGAAAGATAGTCGACACTAGTGTAGTGTGCAGCGCATTGAGTGGTCGAAAGGCTAGAAAGGCAACCGCCATATAAAGAAAGTGGCACAGGATACATTTAATTCTGTTAGAAGCCTGCTAGTCGGCGTTTAGGTCAAATTGTACGTGCCAGCTTTTTTGGTCGGGTATTAATCGTGTAGATTATTAATGGGTAACAGGTGTAATGGTTCAGATCCAGTAAACATGCAAGCAGAACTGGGGCGCCAGGCTGACAAAACACAACATCATACTTTTTTAAGCGCCATCCGCACAAAATTCACTTCAAATTCAATTATTCAATTTTTTATTTGTATAGCGCCAAGTCATAACAGAAAGTTTCATCTCCAGGAAAACCACTTTTTTCAATAGCAAAAAGCAAGGTTCCTACGACGAACTCTTATACACATTTTACACAGAGAGCCAACAGTAAACACACATGAAAAGCAACGGCACCTTGGTGAACGGGGGCAAGGAAAAACTGCCTTTTAGCACGGCAAAACCTCGGAACAGAAACGCCTTCGGCTCTAGGTGGGTTTGGTGCATCTGCCTTTGACCAGTTTGGGGAGAAAAAGAGAGAGAGAGAGAGAGAGACGCAACGAAGAGAGAGAGAGAGAGAGCAGAGAAAAGAGAGACAGAGAGAAGACAAAGAGAACGACACAACAGATTTAACAGCAACAAACAAAGAAGCAAACAACTACATTAACAAAGTTGGACCTGAATTCGATGACGATCATCGAAAAGACGGTGTTGAACGCAACGGCGACCAGCAAAGCAAACGAACAGGGGGACAAGGCGAGCAGCGACAACAGCAACCGCAGCAAGAACAATAGTTTAACACAACTTATAATATAACAATAATACCAGTGAATTATTAAGCAATGGCCAGTCCTAGCGCGCACGCCATGGCAGGCAGGCTTCCACCAGATCTCATGAGAAACGGCCTGGCAGGATGATACAAGCAACCCATGGCAGGAGGCTCCACCAGGATCCATGACAACCTGCAGGACGATAAAGCACAAGAACTCCGGGGAAGAAGTGAAGTTAGTAACATGAGAAGTGAAGTTAGTAACATGACAAGACAGGACAACATATCCATTCCTGTATTTCTGCAGCTTGGTCCTACTGTCACCTTACACCTGGGACAGAAACATGATGTTGTGGCCTGAGATATGACTATGAATGTAAACGTGGAATGAAAGTGAATGTGTGTGTGGGTGTGAGATAACACTGATACTAAACACTTTCCTCCACTGTTTCCTCAGACAGAAAAAGTGCATGGGCAAACTGTTGGAATACAATGCTGATGTCAACATCTGCAACAATGAGGGGCTGACCGCTGTGAGTGGACTGTAATCCTCTGCTTGTGTTGAATATCTTGGAATCATTGGAATCAAATATTGTCCTGTCATCTGTGTGACTGGTGGTTACTCAGCTCAACATAGTGACCCTGTTCCTGTGAACCTGCCACAGATCCACTGGTTGGCAGTGAACGGGCGGACGGAGCTCCTCCACGATCTGGTCCAGCATGTTACCAACGTGGATGTGGAGGATGCCATGGGGCAGACAGCTCTACATGTAGCCTGTCAGAACGGACACAAAACTGTGAGCCAATCCCAGAATATCTCTTTAATTGAAATACTGTATGAATTTTTGGAGTTGGAGCATGGGGGTCAAAGTTTGGCAATAGCAGCATGGCTCTTAGTGTCTGCTTGTTGGGCTTTTAGGCACTATGGACTGTAATTTTAGAGTAGTACAAGAAAATATCAGGTTATCATGATATACTGTTTGATATATATCGTATAGATCCATTAGCATCATTTTTTGTTTAAACCCCAACCACTGGATAGCAGTGTTGTAAACGTAAACTGAGGACCGTGACTGTGACTGTGACAGGGACTGGGAAATTAGACTTTTTACAAAATTGCAGTATATCCTGATTCCTTGATTCCTTTAATATATTGAATTATAATACCTGTATTGCGATACATATTGTGTGCAATACATCGTCTTGCTGAAAATATTGATTCCTTGATTACTTGTATATATTGAATCCTAATATAGTATGTATCATATCAGCAGATCCTTCCTAATACACAGCCCTACTTTAGGCAAATATTAAGTAAATTGTTGAGTCTCATTCCCAGGGCGTCAAATACAGATGCTTTGGAACCCTGGGAATGAAATGAAATTTTTTCACAAATGATCTGTCTGTTCTACTGTCAGGAAATAGAGAAAGTTTCAGTAAATATGACAAAAAGTTATTTTTTATTAACGTTACCTACTGCAGCTTTAAAGACAGCAGTGTGTTGTTAACTAAAGTGAGGGCTGTGATGTTAGGTGTTACAGGGTGGGTGTTGGGTGTCATATAGTGAACCGTAAGCCCTGTATGGAGATACGCATTGTATCGGCAGATACACAGCCGGACACAGTATATTCCCAGTATGTGATATGAGTGTGTGTGTGTTATGTCTGCTCAGACGGTGTCGTGTCTTCTGGACAGTGGAGCTGACATCAACCGACCAAACGTCTCTGGAGCCACGCCTCTTTACTTTGCCTGCAGGTGATGTCATCAGTGATGTCATTGTAATGTAATCACAGTAATCAACCCTACACTTCATCTGTTCAGGGCTGGAGATGCACTGATGCATGTACATTTCTAAAACGGTCAGACTCTCCTTTAATTAAGAAAGTGGTTTAACTAACAGGATTTTCTCAGCTGTTAATTTACACATCAGAATCCTAAAATAACTTGGAATATTAGGGAATATTGTGGGTCAAATTTGTATGTCTCTTTCAGCCAGACATCAGATAGCTAAGCATTTAAAAAAAATAAAAAATAGTCCACACACTCCAAGAACCATTCAGAACGAGTCCACGACCCAGAAGAAGAGCCCCCACTTGAGAACACATGTTCTAAACCACAAATAAATACGGCCACACCTCTGCACAAGTCTGCAGGAATGTGTGAATGCATTCAATCTGTGGTCTGTGTAGCTCAGCCACGCCCCCGGTCAGACAGACAGACAGACAGACAGACCTGCAGCTCTTCATACAGACAGAGAGCAGAGGAGAGAGACGGAGACAGGGATGTGACCCACTACGAGTCCCAATCTGCGCAGCATAAAAATGTTGATTTAGAATTTCTTTGTTAACCTTATGAAGCTATTTGTTATTTGTTACAGTCCTAGATTGTAATATTCTAACATGCCCACAGATAGCTTTGCATATCCAAGTATTGACAGTCCTTGATGTTGTATTGAAACTTGTGTTATTCTGTAGCCATGGCCAAAGAGACACAGCACAGATCCTGCTGTCTCGAGGTGCCAAATACCTTGCTGACAAGAATGGAATCACTCCTATGGATCTCTGTGTACAGGTGAGGTTTTAACTTTTCATCCTCTTTATTTCCTCTTAGTGTTGTTCAGCTGATGTTGAGCTCTTGTGGTTACTGTCCCTCGTGTGTGTGTGTTTGTGTGTGTTCAGGGTGGATATGGGGAAACATGTGAAATCCTCATCCAGCATCACAGCAGACTGTTCCAGACCCTCATCCAGATGACCCAGAATGATGATCTTAAAGAGAACATGGTATGACTTGTTGTTTTACATTCATTGGTAAGCCCTGTGTATATACACTTCTGTTGATGTGTGT
>NW_023339807.1:725974-727865 GCF_004916995.1 Morone saxatilis
TGTGTGTGTGTGTGTAGCTCAGGCAGGTTCTGGAGCATGTCTCTCAGCAGAGTGACAGTCACTACCAGAGGATCTTGATCAGTCTGGCTGAAGTGGCTACCACTAATGGACACAAGCTTCTCAGGTATAATTGTGTATATTTTGTTTACATATTGGTTTTATTCATTTCCTTTTATCTTAACAAAAACTTGCGCTGTTCTACTTTTAGAGTTGCAGTGTGTAACATTTAAAAAATTATTGTGTTTTTGTTATCTTAGAATGTTAAAATAAGCTTTTTTATCTACAGAGGGAGTGGGCCCAATTTATTTAACTCCCACTGGCTCGTGTTTTTTGCAGCCATCGTAGTCTCTCCCACAACCCTGAAAGGCGAGCGGTATTGAAGTTGGTTGCAATCTGCAACTTCACCGCTAGATGCCACTAAATTCTACACACTGGTCCTTTAATTGACCCTTCCTAAGTCCCGTCCGTTTTTTGCTCTGTGCTCCAGTAACAGTTGAGCAAACCTCTGTAAACTTCCTCCTTTCCTGTACTTAGATATGCTATGTGCTAGGCTAATCAATCTTTTTATTTATTTATGGTTTATTTGATTGGGACAGATACAGTAAACACAGACAGGCTGAAAACAGCTTTCCGAGGCAAGGATCATAGTGTTTATGGCGGATGCTAATTTGCAACACCAGTCCCTAAATGGGTTTTTTTGAAAATCAGAGTTTAAGACAGTAAGGTAAAAAAGAGAGTAACATGGAATACAAAAAGAAACATAAGACAAAGAATTAAAGACATCACATCTAAACACTATACATGAATACAGGACTATGTTGAAAAGACAAAGATAAAGGCAACATATAGTCACATCTTGTTAGCTAATGTTTGCAATATTTCACGCGGTACTGTGAAAACAAAATCACAGGTGAAAGGGAAAAGCTGATTAGAAGCAGTTAAAGGAAACACTAAAATATGGGGGAACTAAGGAGAATTAAATTGGTGAAATAAGCAATAATGAAATAGAAATATACCCGCCACAGTCACATTGTCATTCTGTGGGAAACACTGTTATGTTTGTGAAGCCCTAAGCTGCTTCCAATAACCAGGCTGCTTTGGTATAAGTTGTCTCTAAGAGAGGGATATGTTCCACATGTTACCTGCCAATACATAAACAGTTGTCAAGTCATATAATAGTTAAATAAATAAGACTACACGAAAAGGCTTCAGGTAGTCCCAGCGATCAGTGCCCTGATGTTCCCTGAAGCCCTGATGGGAGCACCCTTAATGCTTCCCTAATGTACATTCCAGCTGTCTCATCTCTCTCAGTGTGTTGCAGCAGTGCTAACTTGTCCTTTTCCCTCTTTCCCTACTCAGCCTGTCCAGCAGCTACGAAGCTCAGATGAAGAGTCTGCTGAGAATCATTCGTATTTTCTGCCACGTGTTCCGCTTGGGGCCTTCATCACCCAACAACGGCAATGATATGGGCTATAACGGCAACAAGACACCTCGCAGCCAGGTCTTTAAGGTTAATGTGAGCTTTTTATACAGTATACTGTGATCTGGAGGTAGTGGAAGAACTAAGGATAAGGAGGGTAAGGCGGGATGGAAGTAGTGTATGTGATGTGTTAATTGCAAAAGTGGGTGAGAGTAAAACAAAAAAAAGAAAAATGTAAATTGACCCATTGCACCACAATATTTTTTTATTTACTATCATCTTCTGACTGTACATTTTCTAGGCTATGGCATTGGCTACAAGTGAACAGGAATATGAATACATAGCTGATTGGTCAGTACGTATGTGTGCTAAATAAACTAAATAAATAATATTAGAATAATGTGGATTGAACTGTGTTGGGAAAACACAGTGTGTCTTAAAACCAAGACCATAGGATCAATATTTGCACAA
>NW_023339807.1:727883-733825 GCF_004916995.1 Morone saxatilis
CAAAACTCAGTAGTACAGTCAGTACTTTATAGCTTGTACTCGGTTGGACAAAGGTCATTCTTTTGAGCTTTTTTCTTCTTGCAATCCCAGATAATGTGAAAAAGGTGCTAAAGCCCTGAATGAAGCTTCATAAATCCTGTAGACAGCCTGAAGGTCAAAGTGGCCCCTGTTGTTATGTCCTCATTGATCACTGCCTATGTTTTCTCTTTGATCCAGTGTGCCTCTCACGTCCTGTCTGTCTCCCTGCAGCCATTGGAGCTGCTGTGGCACTCCCTGGATGAGTGGCTGGTGCTCATCTCCACCGAGCTGGACAGGAACAGGAAGAACCCGTCCTCCTCCTCCTCCAGCAGCGAGATAGCCTCCCTGCTTCTCAAACAGCGGGAGGTCGACCACTCCGGCTCCACGCCAAAGCTCCCCTCCCTGCTGGACCCTCAGATCGTCATGGAAACAGAGGCATACGCCGACGGGGAGGACGTCATCTCCATGACAGCCAATCGTCTCAGTGCCGTCATCCAGGCATTCTATATGTGCTGCTCCTGTCAGATGCCACAAGGGTCTGTGCTCAGCCTGTACTGTCACACAATATATCCATATACATCCCTGTACATACAATACATATACATTACATACACATACAGTGCACATACGTTAGATATTCATACTATAATTACATACACATACATAACACATACGTTACATATTCATACAATACATACACAGCAGCAGTTAACATGGAGAGTATCAGCTGTGACACACCTCAGTCCCAAAGTCATAGTACTCACTACTGCTACAACCAATACCACTACCACACTACTGCTGCTACTAATACCACTAGTACTACTGCTAACACTACTACTACTACTAGTACTAGTACGGATGCCACTAGTAATACTGTACTACTGCTAATACTAGTTCAACTACCACACTACTATTGCTACTACTAATACCACTAGTACTACTGTACTAATACTAACACCAGTACTACTACCACGCTACTACTGCTGACACTAGTACTGCTATTGCTGATACTACTCCTCCTGCAGTACTTCTGCTGCTATAGCCATGACTACTACTACAACTGCTTGTACTATTACTGCCACTACTGCTGCTGTAAAACGGCTGCCTCTTGTACAGTACAGCCACTACTATTACTATTGTTGGTATTACCACTACTACTACTGCGGTACTACTACTGACACTAGTACTACAGCTACTTATACTACTGCTGATCCTATTCATCTACTTCTACAAACGTACTATACCTGAAAATAAGATTAATCGTGTTTTTGTTACTTAAAGATGAGCGGTTCTTATCTACAGAGGGAGCAGGTCCTCTTCTACCGAGTCTGTCATGTTGAACTGCCATGTTTCTACAGCAGCCTAGAATGGACAAACCAAACACTGGCTCTAGATAGGGCCTTTGATCTTTGTGCTTGGTTGAGTGAAGGGGTTTCAGTTGGTTGCAATCTCACTGTTATGCCTCTAAATCCAACACACTGGTCCTTTTAAGAGAAGCTAGCCACTGCGGCATACATCCAGTGTGATCTGACGATGTCTTTCTGCTAGTGCAGCTGTTGGTATATAGTCATTTTATAATCATCCAACTGTAGGCTTAGAGTAAGAGCACCTTGTCTGCAATGGCCAAGCAGTGAAAGGCCTGTAGTACCCAAATGGTAAATGGACTGTACTTATATAGCACCTTTCTAGTCTTTCAACCACTCAATGTACTGTACACTACATGCCACACTCACCCCATTCACACACATTCATACACTGATGGAGGCAGTGGCTGCCATGCAAGGTGCCGACTGCTCACCAGAACGGAAACTAAGCATTCATACAGTCATACATCGAAGCACAGCATCCGGAGCAATTTGGGCTTCAGTGTCTTGCTCATGGACACCTTGACATGCAGCGAGAGGAGCCAGGGATCGAACCTTCTGATTAGTGGACGACCCGCTCTACCTCTGAGTCTACCAGATTTTTTAGCCGCAGTACTGCAGTTGTCTATAATGCTTTGGCAGCGCTCACAACTCATAATAATGCAGTCCATGTAGTTAGACGCAAAGGATTGAAGCCTAAAAAATATAGATCAGGTCGCAGTCACATGTGCTTATGTCCAGGTGAAATTGTGCTGTTATGCAGCAGGTGTATACAGCTGTTCTGACTGAAATAGAACGCAGGGGAGGCACACGACTGAAAAACACAGCTGAAATGTGTCTGCAGACAGCCTGCTGGGAGTTGTCACTCCTTGGTGTATCCTTGTGGACAAAGACAGAATGTTTGCCTCAATTGCATATATCTCTACAGATAATCTGCATTCATGTGGCAAACTAACATTACCACCACCTAGCATCACTGTTTCTCTCTCAATACTTAGTTTACAAGAACTTGAGCTAGCTCCCACTGTGAGCAGCCCTGCCTCATCTACCTCCTGTTTGCTCCCACATTTATCTCTCTTTGTTTAAACCCTTCTTCAGGTCTATAATTATGTGTAATTAGATCATTAAAGATGCTTAATTAACAGCCAATAGAGGCCTATTATTGACATGCCTGCTGAGATGAGCTGTCTGCTCTCTGTTTTGGTTGCTCTCGCCCTTTCCATCAGCATTCTGGGTATGTGACGTCTTCTCTTACGACCCACCAGCATTATCACTGTAGAGACTGCATTTCACATAGAATGAATGATCTACTGTTACCACCGCTACTTCTACTGCTACCACCAGTACTACTACTGCTACTACTCCTACCACCAGTACTACCACCAGCACTACTGCACTTAATTATAAAACAGATGCCTCACTCCACCCTCTATCGTCCCCCAGAATGACGTCCCCACGCTTCATTGAGTTTGTCTGCAAGCATGACGAGGTGCTCAAGTGTTTTGTAACCAGGTGAGTAACTGTGGCCCTCAGCCACACTTCACACCGTACCCATAGTATTGATCTTAATTTATTTCTACCCTTGTTCTTTCACTCACCCCATTGTGTTTCTCTCTCTGTTTATCTCTCTCCCTCCGGGTTTTTGCAGGAATCCAAAGATCATCTTTAACCACTTCCACTTCCTCCTGGAGTGTCCAGAGTTGATGTCACGCTTCATGCATATTATTAAGGGCCAGGTAACCCACAATTAATTAATTTATTAAATGTTTTGAGGGACTTCATATGGAAGCACAAGTATACATGGCAATATATGGTAGATTTACAGTATGTAGTAACAAAGTATCTTTGTGGTAGATGGAAACCCCATTTCAGTTTGTAGGAACACTAGATCAGAGCCCTATTGGTCAATTACAGACATATCGATATCAGCACATATCGGAGAACATGTATGCCGTTGACAACAGTTTTTTCTGGTATATAATGCTGGAAAAAATTCTTGTGGTAATATATTGGTGTCACTGTGAAAGTTATCCAGTGTGCTGTACTAAAATACTTTAGCAGGCAGCACAAAGTAAGAGAGAACAACTAGACAATATATTAAATAATTTTAAGAATATTTAACTTAAATACTCCACACATTCCCAAAATTCCACAGTAGGGCTCAACTAATTACTATTATTTTCCTATTAATCTGTCAATATTTTTTATATCTTTTTAATTTATAAAATGTCAGCAAATACTAAAAAATGGTCACACAGCCACACTTTCTCAGAGCACAAAGTAATATTTTCAATAGCGAACAGTCCAAATTACAATGATAATACATTTACAAATAGAAATATCAGTTTTGCTTCTTTTCTGTTTTATATCGCTGTAAATGGAATGTATTTGGGGTTTTGGATTGTTGCTCGGACACAACAAGGTGTGAAGACTGCACAATTGTCTCTGGGACACATTTTTTTGACATTTTTCAGTGTTTTCTGGCATTTTATAGACTAAAGTCTGGACAGATAAGATCAATAATGAGAATAACAATTTTCAACTATGGTTCCATATGTACAATTGTGAAGCATTTTACGTTTTATTTTTATGTAATAATCACTTTTTACTCCAAATGAGTGAACTGCTTAATGTAACCTAAACCCTGTTGCCTGTGGACTTACACCGATCAGCCATAACATTATCATAATGTTAAAATGTTCTGCAGCCCCATACCAACAAACGTGTGGTGCACGGTGTGTTCTATCACCTTTCTATCAGAACCAGCATGAACTGTTTCAGCAGTTTGAGCTGCAGTAGCTCGTCTGTTGGATCAGACCACAGGCTCCCCACAGGCATCAATGAGCCTTGGCTGCCCATGAACCTTCATGTCAAAGTCAAAGCTAACATTACTGTAAAGCTCATGGAATATATTGTGATATTGTGGTTTTAGCTGGCTAACGTTAGCTTGCTTGCTGATGCAGACGAATTGCTAGCTATCTAACGTAGCAAAAAAAATCTCTCATCTAGCTTCATCCAGACTGATTGGATATGGCTGGTTTACTGTTTGTAGGTTATTTTCTCGGCTGGGTTGGAACCATTAACAGTATATATAATGGACAGAGCTTCTGGTTCTGAAAAGTAAAGCCAACCCGGATGTGTCTTAAACCTGCATTCTGTGTAAATTTCAGCAGGTGGCAGCACCATTGGCTGCAATAACACAGCGATCCCATTCACTTTAATGGAGAATAAGCCGACTTGACACTAATTTTATGAGCTCAGTATACAGTTTAGGGTCTCAGTCGCTAGTTTCATATTTTTTTTCCGTGTGTGACCAGGCGAGCCGCCATTGTTTCCAGCTACAGCTGAGTCAAAACTGCGAAGCCAATGAGTGTAAATCTCGCAGTACTTTAAGTCCGCTAGCTCGTGCTGGCTTCGTGTTACTGTCATGGTGGCGGCCAAAATTCAAAACGGTACTCCACAAACCAATGGGTGACGTCATGATAGGTTTACACTTGGTTGAAACTGGCTGGCTAACCTTTGCTTGCTTGCTGGCTAACATTATTGATAGCTAAATACTATCTTGACTACTACGACAACGCTGACAAAATGACATCCCCATGTGTGCACCTGGATACTAACTTATGTATTATTACAAACAGTGCTGATTTTAGCTAAGAACAAATGATGTACAAAGCTAACTATAGCTTTCTACTAGCCAAGAGTGATGTGAGGCAGTGGCATCCAAGTAGCTAACTGTAGCCTATGCTGAGCTGGGGTTGTCCGGCTGGCTGTGTCTTGGCTGCGTGGTGTGGGTCTGGTGTTGGTTGTTTCGTGGTATTTGCTGATAGGGTGATTTGTAAATGGCGAGCTAGTTAGTAGCATGGAGTCAACGGTCCAAGTAAAGTATAGGAACATTGCAGATAGTAACGTTATTTTAAATATGATTGTGAGTTATTTTACAGCGTTAAGTGTTTGTCACTGTTGGCCGACGCTAACTGCAGTTCACTGAATGACCATTGGTGGCGCTGTTAGCTACAGTTTAATGACATATAGAAGCTTTAATATAATTGTTATGTTAACTTTAAACCTTACATAAGTCAACGTTGGTTCACCAGACACAAAGTCTGAGAGCAAAAAGTTTTATCAAACTGACAAACTGAGGGAAACACACAGACACAGACACAGACACACACACACACACACAGTTTTACACACACACTCACACACACACACACACACACACACACACAGACACAGTTACACACACACACACAGATAACAGTGAGCTCTGTTATCTGTGTGTAGATTCTCTCTCTGTGTTTTGCGGATTTTTTTCTCTCCCTCTAAAATGTGCTGTTAATGGGCGTCTCCCTGGACAACCATCATTTATTAATAATACACACACACAGACACACACACAGACACACACACACACACACACACACAATGTTCATATTGGATGATTCTGCTCTTCGTCATTCACAGATTACTTTATAAACTGACATTGGATTCAGTCTGGTTGGTTCTGGTTCTGAGAACTCATCGGGTGTCCAGAGAGCGGCAGAAAGTCCAGTGAAA
>NW_023339807.1:733925-746603 GCF_004916995.1 Morone saxatilis
AACACTTTCACTTTCTAGAAGAAATGATAATAGTAAGATAAATAATTCTACTTTATTTGAAAATGAGTAGAGAAACCTGCCAAATCAGTGTGGCGAGAATTCCTCAGCGTGGTAGATAAGCTAAGTCCAGGACAACGCTTATGTGAACAAATACCAGTAACTTATATGACCGTTGTGAGCAGAAATCATCCTGGAAAGGTTCCTGGATCGTATTAATACATGTCTCGGGATTCAAGTTTTTTTATAGTAACTCACTCTGTTTTTCTCTATCAACTAACAGACCTCCCATATTCAGGAGTGCTGTGAGATGGTATCCAAGTCCACCATGAGAAACTTAAACAGGGCATCGCTGTTCGTTTCCATGGCGAGGAGGGGATGTGGGTTTCTAAGTCATATAACAACTGCATGAGTTTTGGATCAGAATTAATCCAGTCAGGTGTCTCATTCAGTCTAAAGCAGTGAGTTGTTCTGTGGTCCTCTGTGTTTCAGGGCCAGGGTGTGTTCGGAGTGGTTTGACATCTGATCAATGAGATCAATCAACCTAGAATTTGCTCTTGTTCACGTAACAGTGATGGTACGGGACAGTTTTCCTCACTGTATCAACATTGTCAACTGACTAAGCAGAACTTTTATCATTTAAATGAAAGTGTGTGTGTGATTACAGGTACCACTTTCAGCCCAACAGTAACTCTCCAGTGAACCCGGACCACCTGAACTACTTCCAGTTTGCAGGTCACATCCTGGGTCTGGCTCTGTAACACCGACAGCTGGTAACATCTACTTCACCCGTCCTTCTATCAACACATATGGGTAAGAATGCAGGCCTGTGTGTAGATAAGTCAGACCGACACGTGTGAATAGTTGATGAGAAATATATAAAAACACTCTGATACCTTCAGATCTGGTCCTCACAGATCCAACACACAAAGCAGGAACATTTTCTGCAGTAGGAACAGCTCCTGACTCCAGGGCCCACATTATATTTTACAGTTTACATCACCCAAAGGTCAAGGGAATCTTGAATAAAATACGAATAAGAGATGAAATATTTTGTAGGCTGAGAATCCATCAACTGGTTGAACTCTCCTCTGTTCACTCATATACAGAATTTGCCCTATGTGGAAACCCTTGACATATAGCAGCAGCATCATTTGACAACTTCTTTAATGACAGCTTTCGAAAAAACGATATATCAGGTGTTATACATGAAAATGTAGTTATTCCATTTCTGCCAATAGAGCCTCTTTATGTTACAAAGTCTATAGTGCGTTCCCACCAAAAGTGAAGCAAATATTTGCTTCGCGTTTACTTCGTAATTTATAAACAATATATAATATAGTATTTAATTTTTTATATATATTATATATATATTATATTATATTTATATTATTTTAATTAACATTTGGCTGACATTTTTAAGCATTATGTATCTGTCTTCCTTCAGGTTTAGCTTGTCTTGGATTCAGCACTCATGCTCTCCTGTACTATATTTAATTGTGTTTGTGTGTGTGTGTGTGTGTGTGTGTGTGTTGTGTGTGTGTGTGTGTGTGTATATTCCAGGCATCCCGGTGAACTATCAGGACGTGTCGTCCATCGACCCAGAGTATGCCAAGAACCTGCAGTGGATCCTGGACAACGACATCAGTGATCTGGGTCTGGAGCTCACCTTCTCTGTAGAGACTGACGTGTTCGGGGCGATGGAGGAAGTGCCGCTAAAACCCGGAGGTACCAGCATCCTGGTCACCCAGGACAACAAGGTCAGTCAAAACCAGTGAGTGGCATCAAGTCACCCAGTATCAACATAACGCAAGAACTTGTTTGTTTGGTAGAAGGAGAAAGCTCAGTGCTCCGAGGAAAACCTTTATTTTATATCCTTTTATAGAAATTCTTTAATAAAGTTATAAGTTTAAGGTTTCCTGGTGTTACATATATGTTGGTCATGGCAGAATAAGGTCAGATTAAATCAGTCTAAACATGGCAGAGCACTAGTGTCTGTCTGTGATTAGAGATCAAACTGAATCACATTCACACTGCTGGCATAAGTGGCCCAAATCTAGTGTTTTTGCTCATATGTGACTTGGATCTGTTTATTTTATAACCGTGTGAACAGCACAAATCTATGAAAGCCCTTTTCTGCCAATGTGACANNTTATAATGAGAAACTTTGTCAAAATAATGACATGGTATCTCAAAATAATGACTTTGTAATACTAAGTCATTATTTTGAGATACTGGCCTGAGATAAGTGGCCTGAACAAAAACCAATATGGAGACTGGTGATTTAACAATCCTTATATGTGAGTTTGTGTGCCGTATGATGACGATCTAAAGAAATACTGTTATTAATTTAAACCATATCACCCTACTCTAGTTCGAATCTTCCAAAAGTCCCCTTTTTCCTAAAGTATTTTCATTTCAAATATAATTCCAGTAAAGTACTTAGATTTGGTCTGTTGAAAGTCTGATAAGAACATTGGACATTGAGTTGAGTATTGCTGTGGCATCCTGCTGCAGCAGTATGGCTGAAGGTGGTGTTAATGAGTTCTCCTCTAGTATATTCATCTATAGTCGGTCTTCTATGAGCCATTGATCTCTCTCCTCCAACTTATTGCCTGGAAGACAATTAGAGAGTGCAGTACTGCAGCAATCCTGCAGATGGCACTGTCTTGTAAAGCAGAGAACAGTCCCAACAGGAGCAAAAAGAATAACTATGTATGAGCTCTGTCTCTTTCTCTTGTCCATCTGTGTTTTTTAAGGACTTTGATGTGTGTGTGTGTGTGTGTGTGTCAGGCCGAGTACGTCCAGCTGGTGACGGAGCTGAGGATGACGCGAGCCATCCAGCCTCAGATAAACGCCTTCCTTCAAGGATTCCACACCTTCATCCCCGCCTCACTCATCCAGCTTTTCGACGAATACGAATTGGTTAGTCGTCGTCCTCCTCCAACCTCCCTGTCCTTCCTTACTTTTCCTCCTCCTCCTCCTCCTCCTCTCATCCATTGTCTTTACAGTTCTCCTTGTTCCCTTTTGGCCTGCCCGCCTGCTCGGCTCTGATGCAGGGATTGATTAGCCATGTTTGGGTTGGGTGGGGGATGGGGTCACCTTGAAGCCCCTCCCTCTTCTCCAACTCCATTAGAGGGTTTTTTCTGTGTGTGTCGGCAGATTTCATGTCCTCACTCCTGCGGGGATCAATAGCGGAGCACGATGATTATCCCACCCTGGATTTGTTGGACATGCCTCGGTCATGCTGTCATTGCAGGGCAACTGACGACAGCAGCACAACAGCTGCTTCACTTTCAGTTTTCTTTATCCTTCAGACTGTCAACTAATCTAATGTGACTTAAACCAACAGTGAACGTATCTAACAATTACTGTGTGTATCAAAGCCTGATCTTCTTCCTTTGTGCCACCGAGCTATAGTTGCACTGTGTGACATGTTCCTTCATTACCAACACACACTGTCGTTTATTTGGACTTCCCACACACTGTCCTGCTGCCCCACTACTGCACCAAATGTATATTAATCCACCGCTGAAAATAGTCCCCTACAAAGCCTCTATTCCCTCCTGTTTCAGTAACATTTGATAAAAAACTACAGTGAGCAGCTGTTTGAGCAAACTACTGAGCCTTTTTGAAATTAAAACAATATATTTGTGAGTGGTTTTTAAAGAGGTAGAGAAATCAGTATAACATATCATTACTGACATATTGTTGGTATGGGTTAATGAGTCGTCAACTATTAAATTCATCTCCAACTATTTTGATAATCAATCTTTTTGAGTCATATTTTTCAGCTTCTTAAATGTGAATATTTGCTGGTGTCAGTAAACTGAATATGTGTGGGTTGTGGACAAAACAAGTCATTTGAGGACGTCAACTTGGGATCAACATTTTTCAACATTTTCTGCGCCAAAAAACGATTAATCAATTAATGGAGGAAATGATCGACAGATTGATCAGTAATGAAAAGCAGCCCTAACCTCAACCACCCAGCCCTCCTTCCGATTCCATTTTGAAACTTATTCCATGTTCCAAAGGGTCCATTGGGATTTATTCCTTATTAAACTCACATAATTTGCAGCAGAGACCGTACAAGAACTTGAAATCACTAAAATAGAAGGAATAAATGAGTTTTGCACTGTGGTTTTAAATGTGAGAAAAGGCTTGGGACCCAGTGTCAGTATATACTCTGAGATGAGGTGTTGAAATCAGTACCATAAAGGCAAAAAGAGCTGTTAGACAACCGGTGTACAACTCAAATTGTATCATACTCATTGTATCAGAGGTGGGCAGTATGTGTAACCCTAATTTCATCATGCATTATGTAAGATATACTAAATTTTTCCTAAAGTGATAGGTGTTGTGATGTGTGTGTGATAGTGTAGGTGGTGTTGTAGAGTGTGGTGTGTGAGAGTGCGTATGTGATGTGTCTGTGGTGGTGTTATGTGTAGTGTGATATGTGTTGGTGTGATGTCCGCCTGTGTCGTTCGTGTGTGTGTGCAGGAGCTCCTGCTGTCAGGGATGCCAGAGATCGATGTGCAGGATTGGTGCAGGAACACTGAGTACACCAGTGGCTACGACCCTCAGGAGCCAGTCATCCAGGTGGGCTCTTCTTCTCCCAGCCGCAACACGCACCGAATCCTTCAAGACCAAACAATTATGTTTCACTTCAGTCGTCCGGGTTCCCAGTGACCCAGTTACTCGGCGGTTTCTCCAAAAACCTCACCACGGATTAGTTTGAAAAGAATTGAAGGAAAGCAGCGTTAACCGAGCTATACCTCATTTGTTTGACTGATGATAAATGCTTTAAACGTCGGACTATAAAGAAGAGTGATAGTTTCCTGGATAGTTTTGCAGCACAAGAGCAGAATAATGTATGCCATAAGTGATGCAGTGTGTCATCAGACTATATGTTTCTGACAGCAGGTAAAACATCAGGCTCCTTTCTGCTTCCTCAGTCTTTACTTCTGCATATAGTTTGAGAGCCAGATGTGCCCACTCGTTTGATCTTTACCACTATACGTGACTCTGAGTTTACACACATCTTTTATTCATCAAGCTTTGCTTCACTTTTGAAACTGTGAATTATAAAATGTGCCATAACCTGGATATAACCCAAGCAGGGCTTCATCCTCCTTCATATGTTCATTCACTGTGTTCATACCTATCTGGAACAGTGAATATTATTTCCAGCCCCATATCACTTATAGTCATCTTACACTTTACTACAAGGTCTTTTTATTGCTATTTAAGAAAATCGTACAAGAATTGCAATAAATCACAGATACAGTTGGATAAGCACAATTTAACACAGATTATCTGCCCATTCCAAATTCCTATCAAATACTTGAATTGCTCTGCATTGCATTAAGAAAATAATGCATTGCTACCAGGAGTTGAAATATGGTCACTTCTAGTTTAAACAGCTGTTTAAAAATGTCAGATTTTCTGAATTCTGCGGACCCATACTCTACATTAAACAAATAACTTTTGGGTACTCAACATTTACAGAGTCACGTTGCTGGTAAGTAGACCAGCCTGCCTGAGAAGCAAGTAATTATCTGTTATTGTAAGAATCTCTTCCTGTTGGCCATCAGCTAATGTGTGTGCATTTTTTGAAGTGGTTCTGGGAGGTGGTGAAGAGCCTGACCCAGGAGGAACGGGTTCTTCTGCTTCAGTTTGTCACTGGAAGGTTGGTCTGCTGGATTCCCACTGCGGTTCTTGATACAGAGATACAAGTGAATGTCTCTTGTAGTAAAGTGTCCTTCTCTGTCAGTTCCAGGGTTCCTCATGGTGGCTTTGCCTACCTGATGGGTGGCAGCGGTTTACAAAAGTTCACCATTGCTGCAGTGCCATACACCTCCAACCTACTGCCTACCTCTAGTACCTGGTAATGACTGTTGACTTAGTTCTGTTCATGTCAGTCTGCTCTTGCTATATTAAGATATTTATTCTATTATCCTTGACTTGTTGTGGTTGTTGTGTCAGTATTTTCTCCCTGAACTGAGTCCAGTTGGCTTTTTATTTAGCCAAATCACAACGCAGATGTCGGTGCCACATTTCGGTACCAGAGCAGTCTGTTGAAATAGATGCTCTCTGGTGCTGATGTTACAGGCAATGGAGGCACCACCGCACATGTGCTATTGCTGGTTAACATTACGCCCACTCTACATGGATCTGGCAGCAGGTAGCCTACCCCTACGTTAGTTACTAGCTACCTTAAACACAGTTAAAGAGCTGAACTAAACTCTAAAGTGTAGCTGTATTTTACTCAAAAGGATTCCAATACCGGGCGGGACGTTCAACAAATGTTTAAAACAATTGCTTGGGAAGTGGGGAAGCATATGGAGGCACCATGCCCAACTGCCAGCCGGCAGTGTGGGCGTCCCCTGGAGATGGGCTGCGTAGATATAAATAGTAGTTGCTTCATCATTTCTTTAGACCATAATTTCAATTATCATCGTAATATCTGTCAAAATAATGACAATTTGATGATTTTACCATACCGTGCAGCCCTAATTTATATTAATCTACCTGAATGTTGAAGTGGCCCTCCTATGAAATGACAATAGCAGCACTGGCCCCAAGCCAGTGGGAGTTTGAGGCCCCTGCTTTAAACCATTAACAGTTAATACAGTCTTCAATTTCAATTTCAAATTTACAGCAGCTTTTGTTTTTAAAGTATTGGTTTACACCGTTTAGACGCCGGTACGGTATTACTTTAACACCAATATCAGAAAAATACAAATTATGATATCCAACCCTATTACATGTAAACAAATGTCATTGCATATTTAGTGACTAAAAAACTAAAAGTAGTTTACTCTTAGTTAATTGGAATGAATTATTTGGAAGTGTACTAATTGAAGTCTCCATTTCCCTACAATTGTTGGGAAATTACATTTCCAGAAACTGAATTTAGAATGATCTTTTTAGGATGTTATCGGGAAGTATAGGACGGAAGGTTTGTTTCTTAAGTCAGTTGACTCTGTTATGCAAACAGTACTTGAATAACTACATGACAAATCTATCCTAATTTGGACTCGGGTCTCAACTTCCTGCCCTGGTTCTTCCCATTGTTTTGGCTAGGATGCTCAACAGTAGTGCCAAAGTTATAGTTTTGTTATTCACAGGAAGAAACTTAGCACTGTAAGGATCCCTGTCTTTAAAGAGTGAATAAACAGACACAGCCAGTACAGTACTCTACAGCCTCAACTGAGGGACAGATATTACAGATATTACAAAGCACTAGAGGGCAGTATGTCTCTTCTGTGTTCTGGGTAGTGGCGTCCTCACACACTAAACAGGGAGAGCTCTCTGTATAGTGAAGTGTGCAACAGGTCCTTAATATGCCTGCAGGTCTGTGTCTGGGATAGGTATGAGACATCAGCACTCCTCTACTGGCTGAATCTGAGTCGTCGTGACCGCAGCGGCCCACTGGATTGACCGATGTTTCTCTCCTCTCTGCAGCATCAACATGCTGAAGCTCCCAGAATACCCGAGCCAGGAGGTCCTGAGAGACCGGCTGCTGGTAGCGCTGCATTGTGGGAGTTACGGGTACACCATGGCGTGAACATTGTATCAGTTCCCGCTGCTGTGAGCAGGCCGCAGACTCATGCAACACTCTAACCTCCTCCACAGACACTGTTTTTGTAGTCAGGCGCTGCTTTTGCTGGACAAAAAAAGGGAAATCCAGATTGTTATTAAGGAGCTGCTGGAGAGGCACAACAGACTGAACGGAGATCACAGCTTCTGGATCTCCACTTGCTCCTGCACCAGAGCTTCATTTTTGTCTATTGAAGCCGGTGTCTGGTAATTTATGCAAATAATTTAATATCTTTAAATTCTACTATTTTCATGCATACCTTGATTTAAGAAAAAAAAAAGCATTTATACCATGAATTCTCTACTTAAAACACAGAATTATAATCACATTAAACATTCATGCAAGCTGACTGAATGTCAAATATTGACTGCATGGAACCACTGTAGAATTGATCCTTTTAAAACGTGCAATCAATCAAACTGCGTATCACATCCATATCACAGGTTCACAGTGCGGATTTATTTAAAGGGCCAGCCTCAAGCCTGCGTACTGGCAAACTGGTATAATAGAACAAATCAACATTTTGTTTTTTGTGTCTCCATTTCATTATTTTAACACTTCTTGTCTTTTGAGCCAGTAGCTCTTCTCTGAACTTCCAAAACCATCAGGGCTAATATATTATCACCACATTTAAGATTCCAGTGCCAATATCATACCTGATTGTTTTATACATTATTGCACTGTGAAGACACCAAAACCTTTTATTTTGTTTAGTAAAATAAGCTTAACTTCTCAGATTCCCCTTCTCAGATTTAAAATACACTTGCACTATATGGCCAAAAGTATATGGACAAATTCCAGCCTAGTGAGAGTTGATCATGTCATTCCGTGGACATTAATGTGCTGGTAGAACATTGGTCCAATCTTCTGGTTTCAGGGGTCCCACCAGATGATGAACCCCGCTGTAGAGATTTGGCCCCATTTAGATACAAGGGCATTAGGGAGGTCCAGTGCTGAATGCCCGGTTCATCCCTAAGGTGTTCGAATGGGTTGAGGTCAAGCTTCTGTGGAGGCTGGTCTCCCACACCAAACTGGGAAAACCATTTCTTTATGGGGCTAGCTTTGTTTATGTCGAAAGTGGAAAGGGACAAACACGAACTGCTGACACAAAGTTGGAATATTATTGTCTGTAATATCATTGTATGTTGTGGTATTATGATTTTTTCTTATAATTATTATTATATTATTATAATTATGATTAATCAAGAACGACTGAAAAACCCATCACATGTTCAAGCCCAAGGTCCTGTCTTGTCCAAAGTCCAAAAGCCAATCAGCACAGTCCAGCAGCCAGAACCAGCGACTGTTTTTGTTTTGGCCCTGCAAAATAGGAAATGTAATAAATTCTGTAGATGTAGATGTACCCAAGCACATTTTGCCAACAGTGCGCACTTTAATGTTCCCAGTCCTGTTCTTACAGCAGACTGAAGATCTGGCAACCCGTACTGTATCAGTTTGCTCAGACACAAATGGATGTTTTGCTATGAATTTAAGTTGAAATGATTTTTTTGTGCGTGTGAGGAAATATAAACTTTAATGAAACTGCTGCCATTGTGCGAAAGAGGATGATGTTTTTTGACATATTCTTTGAAATGACGGCTAAGGCTCGAGCTAGAAGACAACTTGTGGTACACTGCTGTCTTTTTTTACCTTGTCCTTTCTTTTGTTTTTTACATGGTGTAGGTATCAACCAAGCTGTGTGTCCCTTTACAACATTCAACATTTGGGAGGATTCAATTAGCATAGCATGGAAGCTAGTTAGCCTAGCTTTAGCACTGACTCCCACTGCACGTTACTTTTTGATGAGGTTATTTAAATGCCTGCTGAGTCATTGGCAGCTGCTGCACACTCACTGCTGTTAGTCCTGCGTTATAGAAAGGAAGCTGTCAGCTAGCATTAGCTGTCTCTCTTGAGGTCCAGATGTAGTGACGGAAAATAACCAGACCAGTTACTCTGTGAGCGCAAATCTGGCTGCCATTAAGGACACTTGAGGTCATATACTTTGTATTTTGGGGAGAATTTGGGTTAATTAAAAACTAACACAGGAGGGGTCCTATACACTGTAGGTTGGTCCCAGTGTTTGTAGTCTGAATATGTTTAAATTTGGCTAATTTTAGATGAACAAAAGAGGATTTAGTATTTCTCCACCAGAATTTCAGTCCTGTATGGCAGTGTATTGCTGCCACGCTGTCATATAATGTGAAAAGTTTATTCTTATAACAAGATATTTTTTAATGTTATTATGACACACATTATTACAACACGTTATGACTTATATTGTTATAATGTTGCATTATAACAATATAAGTTAACAAGTTTAACAAGGTGTTTTCATGTTATTACGAGAATTAATATTATTATGGAGTGGCACCAAAATGTTTCCGTAGTCCCGTGTGTGGAGACCTTCATGTTCATAAACTGACAGAAAATATAAACGAACAAAATAAATCAGATGAGTTGGGGAGGTGGTGTTGGATTCATGACCTTTATATTTCTAAAACCATGACGGTCCTGTGGCTGCCCACACAGATGCACCAATCAAATTACAGCTGGTGACTGTAGAGAGGGTGCTAATACTGCAGAAAAATAGGTTACAATAATTACAATTTTGACCAAATAAGAAAATGTTAAAATGAATGCAATAGATGAGATGAGTTGTAATTTGATTTGGACTTTTCTAGGACTGCTGGTGGAATGTGTATTAGCAGAAGAGAAACTGCAGACTAACATCGACGTAGGTATTGGACGTACTGTATGGCCGAGCTGTTTTCCATTGTGGCTGCATGAACGCGCCCGTTCATCCCTGTAGCATAAAGTGCATGTGTCATGTGGTTTACTGTGTGAAAGTCATTTATGGAGTATTTTGCTGTGATCTGTATTTGTGCTTCATGAATGAATAGCAGTCTCCTTTACTGATACTGATTGTCCCGTTAAGCACACCTTCATAAGGAGCAATACGAGATATCTACATGACAAATATTTGGCTCGCAGTGCCAAAAGATAAAAGCTGGAATCCTTTTACAGACATTCTTTTCTTTTTCTTTTTGCCTACACACGCATGCTGAAAACCTTTTTTTATTCTAAAAGAGAGAAATTTCTCTTCTTTCCATTTGTAAAGGGAGAGTACATATTTATTATCTATCCGTATTGTTTTGAATGCCTCGCCTGAAATGCTTTTGTAAACTGATGTTAATGTTGAAAATGGAGCCTTTATACATATTTCTGTAAATGTTCAATTCAGTATCAAATGATGTATTTTACCATAAATATATGTTGTGCTTTCAGATTTTGTCCAATAAAACTTGTTTTGACAATCCAGGTGATTTTGGTGAGCGAGCTGCAGAGAAAAATGTGTTTGTGCAAAGGTGATGAAGGGGAGGTACACTGTAAAACCTCAGTTAACTCACTCAAGCAATTTAAGCATTAAAGATATTTAATTTGAATAGAAGTAATCGGTTATCTTAAAGTTTAAGTTAGATTGTACCAATTCCATTCAGTTAATTGAGGTTAAACTCGTGCAGCATTTCTCCAAACTTATTTACAATGTGTTAACAGAATTTGAATCAAATAACTTAAATGCCTCTTGTTTATACAAATGTTATGATCATTAAGAATTATTTCGATGCATACTTGGGCTTATGATGATTAATAAACTGAAATAAAAACAAAAATTTAAAAATCCTAAGCTATGCTATATTAAAATGCATACACTTAATGATATAAAGTCAACTAAAGAAAATAAGTCAATGGAACAAACTGGAATTATATCGCCTGTACTTAAAATATTGTCCACATTTAATTGCACTCAAAACAACTGAGTTGCTTATTCAATTTTATTATTGTCAGGTTTTACAGTGTACTGTGAAACTGTGGAGTGAGAGGGAGCAGCTAATGTGCAGCCCTCTGTTGTGTGCACACACAGAGCCTTGTCTTTACCCGGGTAGACATATGTGACCGCAGCGTGAGCACGGTGTAGGGTCACCAGTTTAGAGCAGCAGGTCTACTGGTGCTAAATGGCCCCTAACCAACGATCAGTGCGTCCAGCATCTGCTGCAGCTCTTTCCTACCATCACATTACACTGACCCCTGCCTCAGACCAGTATGGCTGTCTGAAGCCCAGTACTGACAGCACTCCAGAAAACATCAACCACAGGCCCAATCAATGCCCTGCACAGAAAGCCTGTACACTTCTGAGTACTATTAAAAAAAACTCTAAAAATGGATTGAGCAAAATAAATAGGCCTACTTATTATAGTATATTATTATAGTATAGTATAAGTATAAAGCACTTATATGGAAGTAAATAATAGCCATAATAATATATCTGACAAGCAACTGAGTACCTAAATGTTAAAAGCATTACTGAATACTTAATATCAAAGTTTAAGTACATCTGCATTATTTTACTTTGAAAAAAAAGTAATCTAGCTGAATTCATGTGGTTTCATTTGCCTATTTTATTTTATGGTTTAGAAATTGTAAAACTGTATGCCTTTCTTTATCTACAGAGGGAGTGTGTCTTCTACAAAGGCTGTGATGTTGAACCGCCATATTTAGCTCAAAAAGGATAAACCTGCCTACACTGGCTGTAGATAGGGCCTTTCCCAATTTTCATGAGTTTTGCAACCACCCTAGTTTGTTCTACACACTTCACAGCCCGTTTTCTAACCCAGGTCATCAAAAACTGACGAGAGGGGTGTTTAGTTAGTTGCAATCTGCAACTTCGCCACTAGATGCTACTAAAGCCCACACAATGGTCCTTTAAATCAGGTAAAACGAAATTCAGTTAAAAAATTTAAACTTAAACTTTGGAGCTATCAAGAATACGTGTTCCGCTCATTTTCAGTAAAATTAACTCTTGAATCACATGACTGACAGAATGTAACAAGATAAAACAGCTTAATTTTTTAAATATTGGAATTTGTGAATCTGAATTTGTTCATTTGAGGTAAAAAAAAAAATGAAATTGCTCCATTTTAAATGACCAACTGTAAAGCCACTGAGGGAAATGTGAGTGCAATATGTAACTTTACCTATGCTGGAAAGTCAGTTTTAATATTACTGAACGCAGCCCT
>NW_023339807.1:746703-759935 GCF_004916995.1 Morone saxatilis
CCATCTGTGAACCAGGGAGCTGAGCGGGTGAAGGTGACTGTTCTTGTTTGCTCCTGAGCAGCCTCAGCTCAGTGTAGAGAGGATGAGAGGGGTTGTCCATGATGGCTTTGAGCTTCTCTCTCATCCTCTTCTCTGTTACCACCTCCTCACTGTCCAGCTCCATCCCCACCACCAAGCTGGCCTTCCTCACCAGCTTGCTCAGTTCACCTCTCTTGTGCTGGTCTGTTGCAGCTTCCCCTCTATCTTGTTCTTGTAACAGTCTTTGGCCCTCCTCAACTCCCTCCTCAGCTCCCTCTGAATGTCTTTCTTGGCATCCTCATCTCCTGCCATGAAAGCCATCTTCTGCCTTTGATGTCCCTGTTGATCCAGTGCTTGTTGTTAGGGAATCAGCAAGTCCTCTTGGTGGGGATAATGCTGTCCTCACAGAACCTGATGTAGTCCGTGACACACTGGGTGAGACCCTCAATGTCGTGTCTGTGGTCTTCCTGAAACACTTCCCAGTCGGTTGTCCTGTAACACTCCATCAAGGCCTCCTCTGCCTCCACCGACCACTGCTGCACAGTCCTGGTGGTGATGGACTGTCTCCTCCTAACAGCAGGCCTGTATGTAGGATTGAGATGTATCAGGCAGTGGTCAGACCCACAGCAGGGGTATTGCAATCTGCAACATCACCACTAGATGCCACTAAATCGTACACACTGAACCTTCAAGCTTCCTCAATCAATCCCACAAAAATGTCCAACTGTCCAATACAGACAAGCATAAGCATGCAGTACAGAATATAGCCAAGCTACAATAGGATCCAGCTGCAAATAAGTAAATAAAGATAGAGAAAGGTCTGCAAGACTGCCTTTCTTTGATGTTAAATAATGTTAAAGAAACTGAAGAACACTTTACAGATATCTCCTTGCCAAGTGGCTAATCTCTGATTGTGTACAATGGTCATCATTCACTGTTTATTAGCGAGCGTTTGGCATTTCATTCCTCATGATTATACCCTCACTTCTGTGTGTATATTGGCACAGTTAAAAGAGAGAAGTGAAATGAGACGGTCCAACCCCAATCTATAAAAGAAAAGGTCCAAACCCTGCCGAAATCGACTTAGACCTTGAATTCACTCTGTTTAACCAATCAACATAAGGTGAGCAAAGGACTCGAAGAGCTATGGTTCATGCTGGATTAGACTGGGCGGCCTCGGTTCCAAGCAAGTCGCGGCCTGAACAGGTTGAGCTACTGCGCAAGTGCCGGGTGCGTCGTTAGTACTTACCCTAAGCTCTATTTTTGGTTTATTGCAGTAATCTCTATCATCAACCAGGTTTCAAGTTGTTAGAGACTAGCTGGCTAAACATAGTGGAGCATTTAGCAGCTAAATATATTGTTTATTTTATATTTAGATATGTTGATTGGTTAAACAGAGTGAATTCAAGGTCTAAGTCGATTTCGCAGGGTTTGGACTTTTTTTTATAGATTGGGGTTGGACCGTTCATTTCACTTCTCTCTTTTTAACTGTGCCAATAACACACAGAAGTGAGGTATAATCAATGAGGAATGAAATGCCAACGCTCTCCAAAAAACAGTGAATCTGACATGTACACAATATGGTATCAAACTAATATCAGAATTGCATTGGCAGGAGATAATCATTGTAAATAGTGTAGTATCAGTACTATTTAAAGAGACTCATAATAATGTAGATAACATCAAATGAAATTAGGCACACTTGCAACCATATTCAAGTATATCTGCAATAGTATGCAAATATTTTATGTAGCAGCTTGTTATAATAACTAACTTATTGCGCTGGAACTCTGTTTAATTGATAGTCAGTGAGAATATATATATTCATATCTGCATGACTTTTACCTTGAAGTATGTATTCTCCTATTTGAGACTGTGGTAACATTTATTTTGTTGGGGATATTGATTGAGAAGCTTTTGAATGGGATTTCCAGTGTGTACTGTATTTAGTTGGAATTATCATATATAGTGGTAAATGTTGCAGATATTGCCATAATATAACCATGCTAGTGTGTGTGACTTCAATGCAAATGTACTGGCGTTGATATACGTTGAGTTTATATAACAGGCTGACTCTTAGTCGAAGGTGTAATGAGGAGAGAGGCGTGCTCGAGGTCGAAGGGTGGTGACCCGGGAGCAGATCAAAAGAGTGGCCCTTGATATGACGTGTCGTATGGCACACGCTTTTAGCTCACCGCCGACTGAACCTACTGACCTTTCATGTCGTAAAGCGCTGGAGACTCGCCCACTGCCGACCTGTCGCGCGTATACGTGACCGTTACGGGGAGCGCCGTTAACGTATTTAATACTTGCGCTGGTGCGCGACACTAGTTGCGGTCTTCTCCTGAACAGAGGGTGCAACTGGCAAAGGCTACCGACTTTGCTATTTCTACGCACTAGAAGAAGAAGAAAAAGGTAAACAAATGGCGGCCTCTTTTTTGATTTTCCAAATTGGTCGCCAGATGGTTCTTCTAAATTTTCGCATATGGCCTCCTCTTTCTCTCTCGTTTCTCTGGTATCTCTGTGTTACCTTCATTGGAAGGATTCGTACAGATGGCCTGTAGAGGGCGCACTTGCTCGGAAAGCTTCATGCTCTCCGTTTGGCGCGCTCAGCTGAAAAAAAAAGGAGTTGGAGTGCCTTACTGCTCCCCCCCCAATACCACACACAGCACACAACACACACACACACATTCAGTTCTAATTATTTATAGCGCATTATAACAGACAGTGTATCTCAGACACTTTTCAATAGGCAGTCTAGAGCATCCTTTAACATTACGACCAGACGGAGGTGGGCCATGGGCAGCACTTGGCGACGGGGGCAAGGAAAAATTCTTTAAGAGGCAGAACTAGGACAGAATCTTGGCTCTAGGTGGGTGGTGTTGCGCTCTAAGGAGCTAAGATAGTTAAATCTAAGAATCATTCTTTTAAATGATTATCGGTGACTTTTAGCATCAAGAATCATATGCTGATTCATGGCACAAGTGAAGTGAATATAGTAGTTTGAAACATATTAATCACAGCTGTTGTGTTCTGTTTTGAGATTTATTAAATGTAATCAGGTCTTCTCACTTATTGTCTATTACATATATACAGCATTATACTGATTTTAATCATGAACTCTTTGTCCTGCATTTGCCCATCCTATATGCAGTTACTATATGACTTAGGAGCAGTGAGAGGTGAGCAAAGGACTCGAAGAGCTATGGTTCATGCTGGATTAGACTGGGCGGCCTCGGTTCCAAGCAAGTCGCGGCCTGAACAGGTTGAGCTACTGCGCAAGTGCCGGGTGCGTCGTTAGTACTTACCCTAAGCTCATTTTTGGTTTATTGCAGTAATTCTATCATCAACCAGGTTTCCAAGTTGAATAGAGACTTAGCTGGCTAACATAGTGGAGCATTTAGCAGTATAAATATATTGTTTTATTTTTTGGTAATGTTGATTGGTTAAAACAGGAGTGAATTCAGGCTAGTCGTTTCGCAGGGTTCGGACTTTCTTTTTATAGATTGGGGTTGGACGTTCATTTCATTCTCTCTTTTTAACTGTGCCATAACACACAGAAGTGAGGGTTATCAATGAGGAATGAAATGCCAACGCTCTCTAAAAAACAAGTGAATCTGATGACACAATATGGTATCAAACTAATATCAGAATTGCATTGGCAGGAGATAATCATTGTAAATAGTGTAGTATCAGTACTATTTAAAGAGACTCATAATAATGTAGATAACATCAAATGAAATTAGGCACACTTGCAACCATATTCAAGTATATCTGCAATAGTATGCAAATATTTTATGTAGCAGCTTGTTATAATAACTAACTTATTGCGCTGGAACTCTGTTTAATTGATAGTCAGTGAGAATATATATATTCATATCTGCATGACTTTTACCTTGAAGTATGTATTCTCCTATTTGAGACTGTGGTAACATTTATTTTGTTGGGGATATTGATTGAGAAGCTTTTGAATGGGATTTCCAGTGTGTACTGTATTTAGTTGGAATTATCATATATAGTGGTAAATGTTGCAGATATTGCCATAATATAACCATGCTAGTGTGTGTGACTTCAATGCAAATGTACTGGCGTTGATATACGTTGAGTTTATATAACAGGCTGACTCTTAGTCGAAGGTGTAATGAGGAGAGAGGCGTGCTCGAGGTCGAAGGGTGGTGACCCGGGAGCAGATCAAAAGAGTGGCCCTTGATATGACGTGTCGTATGGCACACGCTTTTAGCTCACCGCCGACTGAACCTACTGACCTTTCATGTCGTAAAGCGCTGGAGACTCGCCCACTGCCGACCTGTCGCGCGTATACGTGACCGTTACGGGGAGCGCCGTTAACGTATTTAATACTTGCGCTGGTGCGCGACACTAGTTGCGGTCTTCTCCTGAACAGAGGGTGCAACTGGCAAAGGCTACCGACTTTGCTATTTCTACGCACTAGAAGAAGAAGAAAAAGGTAAACAAATGGCGGCCTCTTTTTTGATTTTCCAAATTGGTCGCCAGATGGTTCTTCTAAATTTTCGCATATGGCCTCCTCTTTCTCTCTCGTTTCTCTGGTATCTCTGTGTTACCTTCATTGGAAGGATTCGTACAGATGGCCTGTAGAGGGCGCACTTGCTCGGAAAGCTTCATGCTCTCCGTTTGGCGCGCTCAGCTGAAAAAAAAAGGAGTTGGAGTGCCTTACTGCTCCCCCCCCAATACCACACACAGCACACAACACACACACACACACACCTCTGATGGTGTCTGATTCGTTCATAAAAGTTAAAAAAAAGAATCTGAGCATTGAAATCTTGTTTACAGAGGTTGTAAAGAGCCCATTTGTAACCTACAAACCTCCAATTTATTCTCCAATTAACTTCAAATTGATGGCACCTGACTTAAAATCAGCAATTTATGTAATGTCTGCACAAATGAGGGTTTAGTCAGGACAGATGTGGTAGATCGTGAATTAACAGTGTTATGAGTTAGTGTTTAATTATAATCCACCAACAAGAACTTATTATTTTAGTGAGAAATGTTTTCAATGGATCGTCTCATTCCCTCTGTGGCTCCCACTGAAAGAGTGCAGCTACAAAAGCGGAATACAGTTTATCTTAACGGATTATACTGATGCTGAATTGACAAGAAGACTACACATCTTTTATCATGTGTTTCTGGACTTATTAATATCTCACATTTCTTAAAGGGAGTTTGGTGTAATATTTTACGAGTGCAGGGAGCATTTCAAACTGATATGTATATATATATTTATTTATTTCTACAGAAATGCTAAAGTATGATAAAGTTTTCTGACATTGACTGCTGTTAGTTATTTGTTTGATTAATGGTTTAATAATGTGTGTGTTGATTACTGACGGTGTCTGATCAGCTAATTCTACTCAGTTTCTAATGGCCCTTTGTGTGTGTTTATCTGTCACTCACTGCCTAAAGAACAGAATACAATGAAAAACTAAAAGATAGAGGAATAAACTGAGCTTTATACGGAAAGAGCATACTGAACCCGCGCTTTGCCATCACTGAGTGAATGTGTGTGAAAGGGCAAATTTGGGATATAGTGTAAAAGAACTTTGAGTGATCAGAAGACTAGAAAGGCACTATACAAGTACAGGTCCATTTACCATTTACCTGGAAAGGAAAATCGGTTGGTCAAGTCTTGACTTTGCTTAGAGATACTGTAAGATAATTTCCCTTCACTGGTCCACATACCGGATATGACACTAATAATACTTATAAAACTAATACTTAATATTGATGTGCTGGTGTGGAATCACTTCATTGAATTAAATGCTTCCTAAAGACAACTGCTGGAGTGCTGATCAATTGCGCACTAAACATGCAGTCAATGAAACTGCATCATATCAACCAGTCAGAGGTCTGTTTTAATAAAAGGCCAGTATTGTCCTGGTACATGTTCAGTATATATATTGGTCTAACCCAAGTCACCTCTCATGTGCACTCATTACCCACTGTGCTTTGTGCAGAGGATGAGGGGCAGATGAGGCCCTTTAATTATCCTATAGTGGCATACATCAATCATGTGTCTATAGGACCTTGTGAGCCACAGAAAGGCAGACGAGACGAAAATCCGTTTGACCTGTCCTGGACTAAATTAATTATCCAATTACTCCTTTCCGAGTGACTGTGCCGCCCAGATAACTTCGGAGCTATTTACAACAGACTGCCTCGCCAAGATAACAAAAGGGGCCAGTTGCCATATAATCACTTCACATGGTAAACGATCGGTGCAAAACTCCTGAGACTGCCAAAAACTCCCCAGACCTCTGAGAAGTCAGCAGCATATTTTACTTTTTCCTCTCAGTCAAACTGATGATAAGGTAATGAGCACAAATACTCAGATAAACAAACCTGAGAAACTGAAAATAAAGACAAACCAGGGGTGATTTAACTCAACAAAATGCACTTATTTCGTCACTCATTTGCTCTCCTGTTCATCTTGAGCCCATCTCCAGCCTTTGCAGCTGGTTGTTTCATTACTATTGCAGCCATCCATTTTGTTTTTATCTTGCCCAAAGCCCCAAGAAAGAGGTGGAGGGGGGTGGGAGTGTGGCTGCAGGAGCAGGCGTCGCTCCTTTCTAAAGCCCAATTACACCCTCCATCCACTCATCACCTCGGCCAGAGGAGGAGTAGAGATGTTTTAATCCAGAGTTTTCACCATGGCCAAGGACGGCGGCCAGCGGGGAGATTTATCAGAATTCTGTAACAATCTTGATGGATCAAAAGCGCTCCGCTGGATATCACCACTATGCGCAGGACAATATATCTCTCCCTGTTCTCCAGGAGTAAGCATATTCCTTCCAGAAAACAAGAAAGAAAAGACCTCCATACTTCTCTCTGCTTGGAAACAAGTGTCAAAGGCTAGAGGCTGTTATCTTTCTCGGAGCACCGAGGCTCAGTCATTTTCTTACATACGCTAATGGAAATCCATTTTCTTGCTCCCTCTTCATTTCTTACTTTTCTTTATCTCCACAGTTTCATGGGAAAAGCCTACCTCAAGTGACATTTTAGTTTTGATTGTTTCAGAAAGAATCACCAAGAATATTTAAGCTGGACGTGTGCCAATCACATGGGAGGAAGGAAAGGCTTCAAAGGTCGCTGTAGTGAGTATGTGAGTGCTTGATATAAGCTGGAGGAATGGAGCTCAATATGGCACGTCAGCGGCCTGCAGGCCAGACAGAGACACCCTGAGGCTCCACAGATGAGGGGTGGCGGCATGTGTGGCGGCCTGAAACTGAAAACCGGCTCGCTCCGCGAGTGGCAGCAGCAGAGCCAATGTCAAACAGAGGTGGAGAGAGTTCAAATATGGAAACATGATTACTGTTTTGAACCATCGACCCCTCGAACGTGTTCCAGCACTAATGTGTATTCATGACTGCCAAGCAAAAGGGGGCAAGGCCAGGGTGTGGGAGAATCCACCTACTCACACACACACACATTAGAGTAGTTAATCCGCGCTTTGATGGGCTGACTGTTTCATAGTGCTTTGAGGCAGGAAAAAAAATACAAGGAGGGTAACCCTGGTCATAACCCTGACCTCTCCTTTGAGACCAGAGGAGGAGGAGGAGGAGGAGGATTCATGCATAACAAAAAACAACCCGAGGCGTTCGCTCTCAGTCTCTGCCCTCCAGTGTTCACACAAGATCCTCTGAGTCAAGGCTGCCACCTGGAGATGCAGCTGACTGACCCTGGGAACTTTTGCTTCCTGGTAGCCTTATAATTCTATGATGAATATGAATTATGCTATTATATTTTCTATTTCGTTTTAACATACAAGTTAGCTATGAGGACAATACGGCTGAGTACCAATGTCTGGTGCAAGCATGGGAGCAGGAAGACAAGGGATTTAACCCAAATGTAAGACAGAAGAGCAGTTCAAAAGATGTTTGATTTAACAAATAAAAGGAACAACAGGCTTACGGGATGGTCAGGCAGGCAGAGGTTAATACCAGGAAAGCAGTCCAACACAGATCAAACAACAAAACCAAAGGAACAGGCAAAATCCAGAAACCAAGAAATCAGGCAGAAAGTCCACAAATACTGGGAAACAGGCTTCATATATCAGTGTTTTTCAAAGTAGGGGCCCCAGAAAATATGGGGGAAGATGAAGCCAAAACATCTCTATTGCCCCCTGGTAGCTGACTGCAGAATAAAAACCCATGTTAACAAATGGGACATGGGCCAAACAAAAAAATCAAAATACACATCAAATAAAGTTTCTGTCATTTTAGATAGCCTGCTTCTGTTAGCGCTGATAAGTTTATCTTCTACTTCTACTACTTTAATTAGTTATTTGAAGATTGTCAGTTGAGTCGGCAGGACACGTAGGCCGACTCAACTGAATTGATACTGCTGCCCCAATCCTGACCACTACTGTGCAGACTCTGGCTCAAAATGATACCACCAGCCAAGATGGCAGCAGCTGTTTCCAGGATATTTTGGCTTTATTTTTATACTTTTCATCCTCCATATAAACAAGTTGTTTGGGCAAAAAAACATACATATTTTCAGATCTGTCTTACACAGCTGAGGTTTTCAACTCGACCTTTCTTTTTCTGTACACACTGAAGCACACCTTGGCTTCAATAATGTGTTTTCAGACTTTCACTGGATTGGTTGAGCATAAAGCAAAGCCACTCAGGTCTCTTCTGCATGGGAATGACATTGCTCAAGAGGGAGAGAGTGTGTATTAAAATGTTGGTTGGGGCTCATGTGTACCAACAGGAGACTTTCTTTTGACTGCGAGCAGACAGAGTGGCAAGTGCTATTCAGACAAGCTGACACATTCTGAATATTCAGCAGGGCCGACGTTGTGGCAAAGTCTGTTTCTCTTGTTACCTTGTAGGGCTGTGACTCACCCACCCCCACCGCCCCTCCACCGACCCTATCTCTGAGGCCAGGCTGGCACGGCTCTGAGTGAATTAATGAGTGAAAGCGGCTCCTCTAACGAGGATGCCAGAGCACGTTAAGTCTGCAGCCCAATCCCGGTAAGCAGCGGTGAGGGCTGCAGTCTGCTTCAATGAGGGGCACTCAAAGTGGGGGAGGGTGGGTTGGAGGGGAGTTTGAAGGGGATAAAGCTGATACCTGCATCTGCTGAAAATACCACCTGTGTGCAAAGTGCAATCCTAACAACAACGGGTTCAGTGGAGCACCAGAGGATGTATCTTTATGCTCAGAGCAAAGCTGAACACTTAATTCACCCCAGTGTAAGGACCGCTGGAAAGAAACTACCCACTGAGTTTGAGATCTCATCTTCAGGGCTGACTCAAATACATGAAAAATGTATCATTTCAAAAAACATGACATGATAAGACAAGATACTGTGTATTTTTCTCGAACTGTTACGTACAGGATGTTTGGTTCAGTGTGCAACTTCCTTGGTTCAGTACGCCCTGTGACCCAAATACTGTTTATGTCTACCATCACTGCTGGACAAAGATTAGTGTCAAACTAATGATACGCTGACTGTTCGACTGAAGTTGCGTATGTCTACGGAAACACTTTTACACATTCACTACAACATCACCCGATTGTGTCGATTTGCAGAATGAGACAAAAACAGGAAGGCGAGTCCTTCTCTTATGCACACTGGGCCAAAAATATTTTTTCCCATAAGCTTACCTTGTGAAAGAGACAGCTGTACAACAGTGGATAGATTTTTTGAGCATCACAGCCCCCGCAAAGTGACATCAGAAAACTAAACCCCACTGGAACCACACTTTAAAATGGTTCTGATGTTTTTTTTCTGTAACATCAATCAAATTCTCAAAATGCAGCTGCTTAAAGTGCTGCTTTATATGCCCTTTTGTGAGATATATGTACCTGTTTCTGCGAGTGCAGCTGCAGCACCGCTCTCCGTTTCCTCTCTGGCTGCTTTGTATATTCATCTCTCTGGGAGCCAGACATCTCGAGTTAACAGAGCTGATTTCAGGGAGATCATCCTTGTTGCCTGGAATCACAGAACCAGTGGAGATTTGTAAGGTCATTTTCAATTTCATCAATTAAATGACTCTTGTCCTTTTCGCTGTGAGTAGGAGCAATGATGTTTGTATGAAGGCTATTTTTCAGTGCTTTTCCTTATAGCAACACAAAATTACAATTCCAAAGGGCTTGTTGATTGTGTTTGGATGCATAAGCACATTAAGAGTCTGGACCTTCCAACCTATATTCTCTCATCTGAGCTATGTTCTTTACCCATAAGGGCCATATTAGGGTAGAAATATTACATTGGTTATCAAAAGAAGATCACATAGAGTAGCTAGAAATACAGAACACATAGTTTGGGGGAATTTTACTCTTTGGCCCACTTTCCCAGAGAAAGAAACCAAGTATGAACATATTGTGACGTCACCCATTAGTTTGTGGAGTACAGTTTTGAAGTCTCGAGTTCGGCATTATGGTCATTGCCAAGAAGGCTTTTTGAAGCCTGTACTGTGAATTGAGCTGCTCTCATTGGCTGCACTTGGTTTCAACTCATCCGTAGCAGGAAACAATGGTGGCTGGTCACACACGTTCTCGTACAGATAAACAGTACACTAAAATATGTTTATGGCATTATCTGAGGAAAGAAATAAGCAATTGAGGAACCTAGGGTTAATTAGTTCTTCATATTACAATAGTTCTTTCATTGTTCAGTGTTTCCCATCATACACTTGGCCATTGCGGTTATGTAATGACCTTGAGGCCTATTATCGATATGCAGATTTAAATCAACTGGCAGTTTCCTGCTGACTTTCTTAGTGCATCTTAGTCTCTTAAATGCTTACTAAGCACCCATGAATACATGCACCCCTTTGTCTTTCACCCATAATCCAATCAAAGGTTCCAAAGGGACAAGGTGAGTCCTAATAACCATTCATTCCTCCCCAGTGAGGACTGCCTGCAGTAATAATTACTGGGGCAGCTAGAGTGCGATGGTTTGAGACATGTGCCATCAAACATGGCTGCTATCTGGGCTGCTGATCTGTAAAGGGTGGAAATACCCTCACATAAAGGAGAAGAAGGGACTAAGGTTTTTTACAGTAATAAACTGTTTTTTGTCATAGTGATCCCATGGCCCTTTTTCTTAAAACAAGTCGGGTTTTTCATACTTTAATCATACCTTCTGTCCATACTGGCCATTTAAAGATCCCTTTCTACACTGTAAAACCAGATACATCAAACATTTTAAGTAAAACATTCTTAATGAAGTAGCTTTAGTAATTTAAAGTGACTTAAAATGACTTAATTTGGTCATTTTTACTTGTACTGTGAAAACAAAATACCTAGTAAAAAGTACTTAATCAAGAATGTTTTTAATTTACAAAATTGAGTTTTTGTTACTTACATTTTTAATATGTTTAAAATCCACTGTCAGTTCTGATGCAAATGTGAGGCTTCGGCAGTAAAAATAAAGACAAATTATGATTGAGAAAGATTCCTTTATTTCTCAGACAAAAATCTAGAAAACATACTTTCATGAACGTTCATGAATGCCACAATTTCAGTGTTTTTGAACCATTTACCATTTTACCTCCACTTAGTATCTTATATATGTTGACAGTATTGCATGTTTTCAAATTAATTTATTCCATTTTTAAAAGGAATTCAGAGATTCGTCCGCATAGCACCACAGTGGTACATGTGTCATAGGTTGGGAACCAGTATCTGTGCTGTTTAACCGACTCAATTATCTCTATTTGTTTCCTTTTTTGGAATGGTGCTTAAACTGGAAGTGGGCGGAAGTTGTGCTTTGTTCTAGCTTGGGTAGGGGTATCTTGACTTTTAGTAGTCTTAGTTCCTCCACTAAATATACTGACTCACTGCAACTGCAAACATAGTTATCAGTCATGGTCTTAAAGCCACAGCTTGAGTTAAAGTGCTTTGTATGTGTGCCTGTCTGAGATCATTGCTCTTGTGAAATATGCCAAAGCTTTGCCACCGGAATGAGGGAGCTTCATTGAACACGAGCACATTTTCAGCCTCATTGCTTTGTACTGTTCCAACCAAACAGGACATATGTGTGCATTGAATATCTGGTGTGACTTGTGGTCTGAATATCAAGCGTGTGTGTGTGTGCGCATGCTGTGAAAATGAGTAGGGGAGGGTGGAAAGTGAAAGAGAGGATGGGGAACAAGGAGGAAGAGGCAGGACAAGGTGTTTTGCAGAATGGAACAGGGTGTTGTCGTACAGGAGAGCAGCAGCAGAGTGTGTTCCTGTGTGTGAGAGCGCAGGGTTGAACAGATGTAATCAGCGTGTGTGGATGCAGAGGTAATAACTCCACAGGGGGAAAGCCAGATAAGTGAATCTATCTCTGTCATGAAGACATGGAGCAATCAGGAAAAACCTCAGCCAGCAGATAAAGAAGCAACAGTTTAGAGTTCACGCACTGGGAGCGGATCACATGTGTGGGTTTCGCAGCCAGAGAGTAGCAGATGGGCACGGTGAGCACAGTCACTATTCGACTGTGTATTGTTTTGAAATGTGGCAATATGTTATACAGACAAACACGTCCCTGAAAGTAAAAACATATAAAGAAATGTGTCACATGTGGTTTCAACATACGTGGGTCGGCCCCTCATGTCAAGCCCACATCGGTTGGGTTAAAGGATCCCTTTTGATAGGTGCTCTTTAAATTAGGCCAGTAGTCTATAAAACGTAATTAATTAAGGGCCAGATTAAGCAAGTTAATGAATCAGGCCAATGAGATCAAGCAATATGCAGGACACGCTGCTTAAATATGTCCAAAATTAAGTTATGCCCTCAAGTCCATCAAAGTGACTAAAACTCTCATTCTTTGTGAAGACATTAAGCTAATGGAGTCCCACTGGACCACTACACTAGTGTCTAACTTTTTACAAATTCACCAAACATGCAGTCATGTCAAACTAGGCAGTCATGTCAAACTAGGCAGTGCTGATGAAATATGAATCAAGATTCTGTTACTGCTTTGCCTATTCTTTTCATACATTTTAGTGTATATTTTAATGAGAGTGGCTCAACTTGTAGTATATTACCGCTGCGGGCTGCAGAAAAATGACATGGTAACTCCCCGACGTCATGTTAGGTTCACACCTGGTACCAACATGTGTGGGACCCACATGGACATGGATAGTTTTTTTCTAAACACTAGACACCTTAAAGAAATCATTACTGATTTTTTTTTGGGGGGGGCGTTTTTTTAATTTTTTTATTGCCTTTATTTGATA
>NW_023339807.1:760041-760218 GCF_004916995.1 Morone saxatilis
TACCCACTGAGCCAACCGGGCACCAAGAAATCATTACTGATTGACATGTTTATGTATTACTTTGTTTGATGACTGAATACCTCTTCTCCAATACACATTTTTCAGCATGTATTGTGTGAACTGTAGTTTTTAATTTAATGCAATGTATGTCCCATACAGTGGCGGCTCCAGAGATTT
>NW_023339807.1:760318-763210 GCF_004916995.1 Morone saxatilis
TTTAGAAATAAACTTTGTCATATTCCTAGATAAGAGAGCCGCTCCGTCCAAAGTGGGATGGATGCCGTCTCTCCTAATCAGACCAGGTTTTCCCCAAAAAGGCTGCCAGTTCTGTTCCCTCCTTACAGGATGTTAGTGACAAAAAATCTGTGAGGGAGCTCCACTCACTCCCTCACCAGTCAGGTGATAAGACTAAAAATGTTTGATTTATATTGGTGGTAAAACGCAGAGCACTGAATCTCTTGTGCCTGTTTCATTACAGGTTCAGAGGTCTTACTGAAAAGAATTATGTAACTTGATATGAGAAAAAAGTCTCATGAAGGTCAAATCATTTTCTAAACCACTGCTCTACCAAGTGGGTTGTTTTAATGACATTGGCTTTCTATGAAATAACTTCTGATCATTAATGTTAAGTATATTATACATTTGATGTTTCATAGGTATTTTTTTAAAACTATGCTCGACAAAATGGAGAATTGTTTCAGTGATAAGCACAGCAACACTAAAATAATATTGCTGACAGCTGTAAGTCCTAAGTATGTGTCTCAGCTTTCCAGTCATTGTAAATGTATGTAATTCCAACACTGTTTATGGACCCCAGTATGCAGAAATATTCAAATACACTAGGCAAAAATAACACTTTTACACCACATACAAAAACTGCATATTGTTGCCAAAAACTGCATGGGATTAGCATAGTGGTTAATGTCTGCGAAGGGGAGACTCGTGGGTACCTATAGAACTTATTTTCATTCACATACCTCAAGGTCAGAGGTCAAGGGATCTCCTTGAAAATGGCCATGCCATGATTTCCATCGTTAAAATGTAACCTAACTCTGGAGCATTTAGCCCCCTGTGTTAGGTCATCTAGGTTCATATGACACCAGTGTCTTCACTCAAGCTTTAAAACTGTGCTCGTTACAGCCTCTGAAAGACAGAGTGGCAGAGGTTGGGATAACCTGGTGGCACTTGAGGTGTCCGATCAGATTTCAGGGATGAGAGAGGTGTAAAAAGGTTGAATCAGACATTTAAAAGTTATTTTATCTAGTAACTTATTACTTTTATATGCAGTAACAAAACATTTTTTTATATATATTTTATTTATATTACTTTTGAGAAAATCCAGCAACTGACAGGGTTTCTGATTTCATTACATGACATGATGATGTCTTCAGTCTCAAGTCTCTGTAGGTAGCTAGGGCCCGTCATCATAGTGTGCAGTGGGGCCTGTCATAACTTCCTTACAAATGTGTATTTTGTGCATGTTAAAGCACCTTCATCCTGCTCTTCCAGTGGCCAGAATCTATTTTACAGAGACTCTTGAGGCATGTATTGCAATGAATACTGGTTATTGTAAAAGAGGTTGTAAAAAAGCCATTTTCTCAGCCAGGATTTGCTCTGGTTTTTTGTCAATCTTCCCTTCTTTCCTCTACTTTACAATTTTTATGCTGTGTGTCACTCATGCCTCCAACTATTGGTCTGGGGGTGTATATAAATCAATGAGCGGTTCTTTTTGAGTACTGAGAGAACCTTTCTCAAGCAAACTTTGGTAGCGCCAAGTATCAGGCTGCTTAAATTAGGACCCCAAAATGTTCGATGTTAATTTAATAAATTGTAAAAAATATATAAATAATCAACAATTTGTAAAATAATTGAAGAAATTACTTCAGCTCATTTTCTTTCTTAAGTTTATTCGATATTTTTTCTTAATTAAAGGAAACACACTTGATGTGAAATGGAAAGGACATAATGATATAAAACAAGAAATAAAAATGTATGTATAAAACACGTGAATTCCAATAAAACTCTATTAAGAAAATAAAAGTTATGGGATACCATTTCATAATAATGAGACTTTTAATAATTTATTTTATAAACTATTGTTTAATTTATATATTTTACACAATTTAGTTATTTAGTAATTTAATACTGAACACTCTGATGTTCCATACCTTGAAACTTAAAGTAAGTAACGTATATGTAAAATAAGTAACTCTAATGAAAAACATTTTGTCATGCTAAAACTTTCACTATATCCTGACAGTTGTGCCAGGTGTGTCCTTAGGCTATCCTGTCTATTTAAGTCATTAGCCTAAAAAACATCTTTAAAAACAACGTACTGTAGCTTTAACATGCTTCTTGGGAATTGCTTCCAGTGCACCATGGGAAATCATAGCAAACAGATGACACAGGCATGGAGCAAGCACAACCTAATACCAGTTAAAATGTCCTTTTAGCCTTCAAGTCTATTTTCTGACTTTAACATGAAACTGCATTGTCTCTTGGCAAGTGAGCAATGTTAAAATATGATCCATAATGGCAAATTCGAGTAATCCATGAGATTAAAGGCTGGACAAATGCCATCAGCACCCACTGACTGAAGACAAGAGTTCCACTCTGGGGGTGGTGTAGACTTTTGTCTTACTGTTGTCAGTCTGCGTCTTAAGAACGGATATCAGGCAGACATTGAGTGCTTCTATATTCTAATAATTATACCACTGACAAGGGAAAAATAAATTATTTATGTCTGATTTAATGGACAAAAATTCATCTGTACACATATTTATTTCAAACTCTTTCACATACCCCCCCCCCACAATACCACCACGGATGGACCACCAGGGGTCATGGAAAAGTTTGTGAAAAGGTGGTATAAAAGGCCATGCGTCACCTCCAATACATCGTTGCTTCTGTGGCAGGGTGTTTGATGGAGCACACAGGCAAGCTAGAAGCTAAGGCCTGAATATCGGGCTATGACCTACAGCACAAATATGGGAAATATACTACCCATATTATATATAGGATTGACATGACATCCAGAACATATATAACATATGTCGGCTGTGGCTCAGAGGCAGAGCGGGTCGTCCACTAATCAGAAGGTTGTTGATT
>NW_023339807.1:763310-766198 GCF_004916995.1 Morone saxatilis
CCATTTACCATTTACCATTATCATATAACATTGGACTTGAGCTTTAAACATGTGCACTAGTCTAGTCACACTAGCACAAATCTCCATTACCTGTGGCATATTTCCTCAAAGTAGAAAATGAAATACAAGCTATCAGGTGCTGGGTGTTTGTATGAACTCTTTGTCCAACTGAGCTCTTTGTTAAACATAGCAGATAAATGATCCTTTATCACTATGCTCCCCATGCGCACTCGCACACACACCCTACCTGCCTCCCCCACCTCAATCACCATTATCTTTATGAGTAGACACCACATGAGGTCACGTTCAATCATTGGCACAGATATGGCTCCCTCTTTCTTTATTCTGTTCCCGTTTCCACCCCATAACAGACTCTAGAGCCAATATTAGCAATAACTAATATTATTGCTAATATTGATATATTATTGATTGATAAAAGGAGCCAATGTTAGCAATAACTAATATTAGAACCAATATTAGTTATTCATATTATGAATGCTGATTTTAGTAGAAGTTATCAGGATGCCTAATATTTCCTATTGGAACATTTAGGAAGTTGTTGAAATTGTTTGGAAAAGGGCAGGCCCTTCTTAAAAAAAATACTAGTTTCACCACAGTCAGTATGCCATGAACCAGCTATAAGCGCAGTCAAACTGCTTTGCTAAGAGCGGCTGGGGAGAAGAGAGAAAACATCTTTTCCATGGAGAAAACAGTACATACAGTACATACACCAGCGCTGCATGGTGTTTAATATAGTGAGGCAGACAAAGAGTGGCATCTCTGCTGTGGACCCCAGCAGTAAGAGCTGCACATTTATGTGCAAATGCATTGTATTTGCCGATGTGAATTCCCTCAGTGATTTTATTCATTGAAAATCAAATCCTCTGAGGTTTGTGACAGCTGTCGTCAGCGCCTACCCCTTTGAGTTATTCATAGGCCCTTTAGAAACCTTGGCACTATCAAAAAACAGTTTGTTCATAACTCACAGCAACATCAAATGCCTGGCCACCTTCATCCTCTCCTCTCTTCCTCCTATCTTTACTCTTCTCAGCGCGCTGGCTGAAGCTTAAGGGGCTGTCGATAAGCAACCTCATAGAGCAATTAATGCGAATAGTTTAACCTTTCATTTCAGCTTCCTAGAGAAATCATTGTGACTTCATAACCCAGGTCATCAATAAAGACTCAGCTCATGAGCCATTTCAGAAAGGTTAATAAGTATAACCCTCTTTTCCCAACTCTCCCTGGTTGAAACCTGATCCCCGTCCTGTACTTCAATGAATGCCTTCCTCGATTTACATCTATTTGTATTTTCATTAAACACATGTCTTTTATGAGCCCGCAGTTACTCGTACAAATTGACTGAGCTCACTAGACACTGGTGAAGGTAGGGAGTGTCTGACTGGATCAAATACATTCTCTTTAATGAGACTACAGGGGACCAAATAGGGTGACTGACAATCAGTGATGTCCTCTAGCTTGTGCTTTGCATTGACTGCACTTCTTCACCTCTGCTGAGATCAGATGGACATTTCTAGGTCAGGTATGTAATGTAACTTTTTTGTAATTTATTAATAAAATGTATTAGTTATTTACTATTATACTACTAGCTACTGGAGAAAGTAATATTATTACTAGTAATGAATTACTGCCCAACACTGGTGGTTACTTGACTCGTTACATATTTATTGTTGCTAACTTGACCGCAAAGCCATGCACGACCAGAAATGACGGTAGAGGGGTACCTTCATATTTTGAAGCGGGTGGCCACTGAGCAAGCGGCAGTATTTGATAAGTTCCGAGTGTGAACGTGTTGGCACGACATACACAAAGTGGCTATAGCAGTCCAGTGTATCGAGGAATTGCATCCATATTGGACAATTCTGCACCTTGTGATTAATGCACAGTGCCAGTGCAGGTGCAAGTAGTGTGTCTTTCATGTGTATAAAACTTCCATGAGGGAGCTCAGAGTTTGCATCTCGTTACAGACCTGCAATGAATCTTTGACTTCTTAGTGACTCTAACCAAGATATTTCCCCAACCTTACCCATACTGTAGGTACCATTTGTAGATATTGTTGAAATCATCCAATAGCAATAGACTATTGGCTATAGTTCAGGGGTAGTCAAACCTTTACATACATAAGATTCTTCTTACACTTAAAGTGTGTGACATCAGGAGGCTCTGTTGGCAGAAATGTAATGTAATATTCATAAATATGTTTTCATTAGTGTTTTCGTTATCTAAGAATGTACGTTTTTTATCTACAGTGGGAGCGGGTCCTCTTCTACAGAGTCTGCCATGTTAAACTGCCATGTTTCTACAGTAGATAGGCCCTTTCCTGTTTATTGTGAGTTTTGCAGCCACTATAGTTTCTCCTTCACACGTGGAAGGCGAGTTGGTTTCATTCTGCAACTTCACTGCAAGACACCAGAGTCCTAAACAGTGGCCCTTTAGTTCAAAGAAAAAGGTAAAAGTTATGTATCAAGACTACTCAGAGGTTATTAACTTCAGAAGGCCCGATAGTATGTTCTGGCATCCCATCCCATTGATTATGTAAATAATGATTAATCTAAAAATTATTTAGAATTATACTGTGACGGCTGACACCCACCAGAGGTTTGCAATATCACAGCATCAGAAATAATAAATGTCAGCTCCACTTGTCAGAAACTGAATTGTATTTTCTTCAGCTTGAAGCACAGCACAAACCTATAAATTGTTTACTAATCATGAATGGGAATCAATTAAATTGTCACTGCTGCTGCAGCCATGCCATCCTGTGAAATTTGAGCCCTGTTGTGGTCACAGGATTGGTTTTTCGTTAGAGCCAGAACCACTTCTCGCTCTGCTCACTTCTGCTTCAGAGGTCTTTGTGGCTTGCCATAATC
>NW_023339807.1:766298-775624 GCF_004916995.1 Morone saxatilis
CGCAGACCATCTTTTGTCGTCCTGCGGGGTAAAAAGCGGCGGAGTCGTGGGATGTGGGGGCGGTTTTGGTGTCTGGGTGAAGGGTGTTGATTTGCATATTCGGCTATATGATTAGTTATGCGGAGACCTGGTGTGGGTTGCGTGTGTGTACATGTATAGTCCTGGAAGTTAGTCAACTGTGTTCGCTAGTCGCGCCACAATCGGCTTGCCTCAGTTCACTGTGTGTTCATCGCTGATACACACGATGCAGGTTGCCCTGGAGACTGTTCCCTATCAGGTCCCTACAACAAAGAAACAATCTTCCTAGGTTTATTCGTGTCAGTGCTTTTGAGGGAGATGGAAGGGATGGGGATGGTGCAGAGCGTCTCGAGCTGGCAATTGCGGTGAATTCTCCTTGGAGCGGGTTTTTTTTGCTTGTTTGGCTGGAAGGGCCCGCTGCTGCTGTATGGCGGAATGGGCAGTTGTAGTTTATTTTTATGATTTTGTTATTGTGTTAGGCGAGTAGTTATTATCGCATTTCAATAGACACCAGTTTATCATCTATTGTTTCCATTATCTTTATGGGTCGTTGTCTTTTCATAACCATCGATTTTCAGTGCTCTTAGCGAGAGCCGAGAACTTCCCCGACGATTTTTTCTCATGTTGCGTGTAATGACCACAGTCTGAGCATTAACAGGTCTCATCCAAAGATGTTCTTCACTGTCGGTTAAGTTGGATCGACCAAGTATTGTTTGTTGATAGCGTGTAGGTTTTGGATTTTTATCTGATGTGTCGTGTTTTTTGGATGTGGGGGTTGGTGTTGATTGGTTTAACATCTCGTCGTCCAAGAGTGGGTAGGTGCGCGGATTTTGTTATTTGCGAGTGTTAAGGGAGGTACCACTTAGGTCTAGCTAGTTGGTTTAACTAGCACTGCTCCACAGGTGCATTTTCCATTTTGGCGGTGAAGTACCATACCAGGTTCAGGTTGCTTCTGAGCGGAGCTCTTCATCCGAATGATTGTCATGTTGCCGGTTTAGCGGTAGACCATCTATTGTCCTGATCGTTTAACTGGAGCTCTGCTCACTCCAATCAATCATTCGGTGCATGCTTTTTGGGAGCTGGTGGACTGCTGAAACCGTTTTCCGAAATTCCTCGATAACCAGTGTTAGCATAAGTGAGGTGCGATTGGGTAGAGTCGCGAGGAGGGATTTGTTCTGGGGTTTTTCGTAGTTCTTGCAGTGCTGAACGTGTATACGTTTCCGTCGGTGCATTGAGTACAGTGGTGATTATTCATGTGATCGGTCTCTATGTATATATTTGATATATATTGTATCTCTCGGGTGTGTCAGCTTTCTTACGGAAAGAATCCAGGCACACACTCCATTCTCCCAGGAGTGCCATCGTGTTACCGAGGGTCTAAACGTCCTTCAGGGCAGTCAGTTTCCGAACCAGCTCTCGTCGAGAAATTCTGTCAATTGCATTGAGAGACCAGTTGAAAATCATGACGTTTGTACAGTTGGGACTAATGCAGGCGAGGGGCTCCAAAAAAGTAAGAGACAACGCAGGGTACAGAGACATAGAGAAGCAAAGCAGGAGAGATAAGGGAGACGGGAGGGAGAGAGAGATGCGACCGCCTTCGTTGAGAGCCGGAAAAGAGATATATTTCCTATCCTGTAAGTTACCATGTCAACATGACTGAAGGAATTTCTGAACTTATGTAGTTGAAAAACTACGCAGTAACCAATGTTTGAAGCTATTGTGCGATGTGGAGGAGTCAAAAATACTCCTGCACAGGTGGTCAGTAACTTGGTATGGAACCCAATTGTGTGACGAAAAATCCAGAAAAGATTCTGTAAGTAATTATAAATAAACTATTGACTTAGTTTGGCCCCAAAACTACTGTTGTAGGTTGGGCTTGAATAGAATGCGTACAATTTAATACATATTTAATATTTTATTAATGATGCATGTAAGTGTTAGTAAGTGCTTTTTGTTATTTGTTTTGATTAGCCTATAATGTGTACTATATTATATGCACCAATATAGTTTACCTTAGCTTTAAATTAACTGTTTGGGGGTTTGGGTCGGCTTCCGTGGTTCGGGCTCAGTTTGGGCTTGCACAGAATCTTTTCAGACCCAACGAGAGCTCTGTTTGACACGTGACAACACAGCCATCCTGTCGTTACTACAGAAATAAGTGTGTTAAGTTTTAGAATGAAAATGTTGTTTGTTGCCACATTGTCACTTAATGCTGTGATGTCTGTGCCTATGGTTATTACTTTATACCATAAACTCTCAGTGACAGTTTCATCTTTGATGATGACACCTACATTTGTTTTATCACCCATTTAATCAGGACAAGATGCTTTTGCAATTTGCTTAACAAAGCTTGTGTTAGGGTTAATGTTGATGGGAGCACAGTGGCACACTGTCCACCTGTTGGAAGCAAATGAGGTTGTTATTCCCTTAATAATGATGCATTCCAGTGAAGTACCTGGAGGCCTTGGGTAGGGGTAATTTATGGCTTCCACGGAGGAGCAAACAGTAACATGCAGGCGAAAAAGGCAGCTGATCATTATTCATCTGTCTGTGCCTTCTCAAACTCGTCCCCACAGATTGCTGATACAGATACAGCCTGCTTCATTTTGCTGAGCTTTCAACTTAAGTGGAGCAAAGCAGAAAGATTAATACTGTGAAAACAAAGATTCCCCCCCCCCATTTTCTTTTCAAATTAAATGACAAGACGCAATTTTCCACCCTGCTGGCTTGGAGCTGCTGTGGTGGTGGTGGGGGAGGCAGAAAGTGAGGCGTTGGGTGGGGTGGTGGGTTAAGGCTCGAGAGAGAGAGATTATGCTCTCCACTCTGTGGTGTCGGTTTGGAGGTGGCAGCGCTCCATATGAACACTCACCACCATGCACCATCTGATTAGCTGCAGACACAAAAACCTAGCAGACAATAGTTAAGAACAGACCTCCCACCAGTCAGCACAACTAAACACTGCTTAAGTTTTCTATCAGAGTAGATTCATACCTTCAAGAACATGAAAGAAAGGACTTTGGTAAGGGTTCAGGAAAGTGCTGAATGTGGCTCATCAACCACTTAATATATCATATTATATTGTGTTTTCATTATTTGTCCATTATTTTGTCTGGTTTATTGTCCCCACCAACAACTCCATTCTTTCTCTTGGTGCACCTACTAACAAATAATGAAGTGCAGACAAAGCTGAGACACACTGCAAACATACCGGCTGTGGCTCAGGGGCAGAGCGGGTTGTCCACTAATCGGAAGGTTGTCGGTTTGATCCCCTCCCACCACATGTCGAAGTATCCTTGAGCAAGATACTGAACCCTGAAGAGCTCCTGATGCTGTGCATCGGTGTGTGAATGTGTTTGAATGTGTTTCTGTTCAATGGGCTTTGTCATCGCTGAGTGAATGTGTGTGAAAGGATGAATGTGGCATGTAGTGTAAAAGCACTTTGAGTGGTCAGAAGACTAGAAAGGCGCTATACAAGTACAGGTCCATTTGCCATTTACCATAACAGAGCTAAACAGCGAGGCTCCGGAAAGAGTGTAATACAATATACACTGTCGGCCTGGAATATTTTTTTCATTTCTGTGAAGAACTAAATGAAGTTGTGATTTTGAAAGTTTAGATTACTATTTAAGATCTAATCTTTGAACTGTCTGCTTAACAACCTTGTCTTGCATTAGAAAAGCATGCAGTTTAAACAACCAAAGAGCTAATAGAACAATGGCCAAGGCATCAGTAAGAAGAAAAAACCCTGAATTTGCCAAAAAAAAGAAGTATGTATGACCTTTATCGAAAGCATTATTACTACATTTGTATTTCAAAGCTTTTGACATTACATATACTATGTGTGTGGGAGTGAGATCTGTTGTCAGGTCTTCAAGGTTTTAAAGACACATCCTTTTTTATGAGTTAGCACCATTGACATATAAAAGACGGACATACAGTCTCCACTTCCTCCCACTATACAAAAAAGAAGTCATAATATCTTGAATATAGATGCTGGCATCTCTTGCCATTCTGAGGCAGAGTCTGCGCAGTAGTGATTGGGGTTGATGCCGCATTTTTAAAGTCCCGCCATACACATAGTTGACTCAATTGCAAACAGGGCTCTGCTGTCAATCATGACATGAAATAAATAAAACCAAGAAAATGAAAACTTGAACATACATTAGTGTGACAAGAACTACATAAAATGACTAAAACCATATAACCAAAATGTATTTGACTTGTATTTTGATTTTTTGTTTGGCCCATGTCCCATCTGCTAAGACGGAGGCAGCGGCCTTTATGACTTATGCCATCTTTTGCTAGCTAGCTAAATTTCAGTTTATATGACAAATTATGTTTTTACTGGCAGGCAATCAGAAAAATGAGCATTAAAAATTTGAGCTGGATATGTTATATATTATTTTTAACCACGTTTTATAACAATACACAGTAATCAATCAATTATCAATTTCATTTTTTCATTTTTCCCTCAACTTTTCTGAGGGCAGCACTTTAAAAAATACTGGACTACATATTCAGTTAAACAACCCCTCTGCCCATGCACTCTCTCTGCTACTGGGGGATGGAGAAGGGGGATAGCATGTTAACAAGGTTTACGGCATTCCCCCCCAAATCCACTACTGGCTATAGTAGGCTGTGACCACACAAACAATTCTTGTAGTATATATTTAACGTTGCTTTTGGTAGATCATTGCCACTAATAATAAAAAGATAAATGAACACCGGCATTGTGCTTAAAGTAACACACATGCTGTGTGCACACATTTTCAGCCACATGCAGCTATTCATACATTATCTTTACATTGCAGCTGCAGAGAAGCTGCAGGTTCCCACCCTGGTTAAGTGTCCATCTGCGTACTGACCGTGGCAGATATAATGAATATATGAGGAAGATGTGGACCTATGATGAACATGATTTCAAAGGTCAGGATCTTAGCTTCATGACAAATTTACACACTGCCTACACAAGACATATAGCATCTTGTTATACTAAAAGTGTGCTGTAGCAAAGTAAAGTTGGTGAGGAAAGAGAAAGATAAGCTTGAGACCACTAATGTTACTATAATGCAAGCAAATGTTTACCTTCATTTTAAAATTAAAGTTACAGACACTGGAAACCACCATCGTCAGGGAAAAGAGATGAACGGTCTGTTCGGCTGTTGATGCATGCTTGTTGACCACCCTTTCTGTTAACATGCTCACCCAGATGTATGGAATTAAGATTCCAATCACTCATTAATCTTGTTGCTTGTTAATAAATGGAGAATCATGTATGCTGCTTGCAGATCACTTATCAGTGACAGTAATATCCTTCTGTTCAAGGGTGCCTTGTTTTTTTAACCTTTCCTCAACTTATCACACACAATTATTACTGTAAACATGATTGGGCCAAACAACTCTATACAGTATAATACATGTCAAACATGAAAAAGTACTACGTTTAATATCTACACATATACAGAATGTTTTCAGTTTAGGTTGTACTTTGAAATAGCAATTTACTGTACTTAATAATAATAATAATAATAGCATATGATAAAAGACCGGACTTAAAGACTGGGTTACCTCAAGCAATAATATGAAAGTGTCTAGACAAAGTAGTGTTGTTTTATTGTGTAGTCTGTTTTTTTACGTGTTACTTCCTGTACTATTTTGTAGTTTTCCTCCTCCTGTCTGTCTTTTTTCCGCCGTTTTTGATTGTGTATCATTATCATTCCCCTTCACTAAGAGTATATATTGCCTGTGTTTCATTCACTAATAACCCTGTCCCAGTTCGTCATTGTACCGCAGTTTCTTGTATTCCAGCCATTATTCTTAGTGTTGTGAGTTTTTTTGGATTACTGCTTGTTTTTTGATGCTGCCTCTGCCTCTTCCTTGTTAGATTTATTGCTCATGCTGATTGACCTCCTGTGTACCAAACCCATCTTTGGCAGGTACAGACTGTATCTTTTTCATACAAAGAACCTGTCTCGGGTCTTGCACTTAGGTCACTTAGCTCATCACTTGTGGTTCCACCTCTCATATCAGGAATCCACAGCTCACTGAACATTTTAATGAGATTACAGCACTATCTATGACTTTCTAAAACACTGTACATGTCCTATCATTGGAATCTTATTTGATATTTGTCAATAAGATTTCTACATAATATATTATCTCCACCAGTCTTTTTCGCTCTGTTACTTTCTGCTCAGTACAGTGTGTGTCAGCTGCCAGGGTGCCCAGATGCTCATAATGTTCTACAGCCCCATACCAACAAACCCCATATGATGCACTGTGTGTTCTGACACCTTTCTATCAGAACTAGCATTACTGCTCTTCATTTAGCTTACCTCCGGAAATTCTTTCACAAGTGAAGTTGTGTTAAATAAAAGACTACTATAGTGCTTTTACTTAAAGGAAGTTTAAACTGTAGTGAAATATGTGGATATGACTACCAATCATTCTTGTCACTGTTGTCTTTTGCTGGGAGGCGCGTGCAGTTTGCGCTAAAAATTGGTGAGACCTCAACTCTCTAGTGAAGCGTTGCTGCAGACCCAGCTGAGACAGGCATCACCTACAGTATGCGTGCGTTTGAATGCAAGCTGTCCTAAGAAGTGTACAACAGTAGTGGCACAAGCCTTTACTTCATGAAGAGAGGCCCTGTCGGAGACCATACACTGTACATAGTTTCCTGATCCTGGGCATGCAGAACACTAATATGTTTGCATGCCAGGCTATCAATGAAATAATCTTGAAATAACATGAATTCGTATTCATACATTTTTTATTAATATAACTGGTCTATGATGATTAAATGTAACTAGATTGATTATCCTAGTTAGTTTGTACAGTAGTATTACAGTAGTAAGTACATTACTTGAAATGTGGTGGATGGTCAAATACTCCATATTTTCATCAACTGGAGGTCACAGTCTAACGTTGTTACTCCAACTACCCATGCTGCTGTCACTCTCAGCAGGAAGTAGTCACTGAGTCACTACCATTTGCCATTGTAGCAATGGCACTGCTTAATTTTATAAGGAGTTTCGGTCTAGACCTGCTTTATTTGAAAAGTGTCTTGAGATAACTTTTGTCATGAATTGGCGCTATGCAAATAAAATTGAATTGAATTGAATTGAACTGCTAATAGCAGAACACACAAACCGATCACAGGATTCATGTATAAGTGCAGTCCATTTACCATTACTTATTAACATATCCAGTCTACATTCCAGATCCTGTACATTAAGTTACTTTTATGTCTGAAGTAACTTCAGTGCAACAAACACTGGCCATGTTGCATCATCTGATATTATTGTCAAATTAAACTGTTATACTGTTGATAAATGGTCCCAGACATGTTAACAATCAGAGATATTTTGAACATTTCAATTTCCATGGATACTGAGCAAACGTAAAGATGAAGATTGTGAGATACAGTCGAATGCTCCAGAACAAGTAAGCAAATGGACCTTGCGTTGAGATAATTTTGTCAGCTGATGTTTCCAAAGTCAACAATGAAATGAAAGTTTTTTAATAAATGACGTGGCCTTTTGGTAGCAAGATTACATTGAGTGGTGTGAAGAAATTGGTTTTAATGTTACAGATGCAACTACATCGATATGTGGACCCCTGGATCGAGCAAAAAATTGAGCTGCTAAAAGCGTCTCCACTCTCATGAAAGGTCAATGTGAGGGTTGTAAGATTTGTTGAACAGCAATTAAGTACAGCAGTACCACGACAAATCTTAACACTCAGCTGGTGAGACGGCATAGTATAATAAAGCTAGTACAGGATATTATTGGGAAAAGCAATAAATACAATGACATGTAATTCTAAAATGAGAATTTTCCATGTTGCACAACAAAAGCATCATTCTCAAATTGTATGTATCTAGATACGTATCAGATCGTCTTAGAAGGGAGATATACACACTCCTAGTAACCATAAACTCAAAGCACATATAAGGAGGGGATCTTGGGTGTGTAGTCTTTAAAAGTTCAACCTTATTAATCTTCTATTTCAAACATAAATTCTGTCCTGTCAAACGTTTCTGACTGCTGCCTGAGAAATTCCTATGCAATTACTGAAGTACTGTATTTCATTCTTTTGTTACTAGGAAAAGTGCATAGTGCAGAAGGCTGCTGACCCAGGGTCAGCAGGGTGGTGTACCTACACTGTACCTCAGTATGTGGAAACAGAGCTGGAGCTCTCTGACTTGCCGGTCACATCCTGTTTGTGAAGCCACTACAGCACCTAGCATCTACTCTCCTCCCCCCTGCATCCAGAAGCACCTGTAGTAATGAAGGCTGAACAGGTTCCCTGGCTTGGGGTTACATTCACTCTCTTGGTGCACTTTTATAATGAGATCTTCTGTGTTGGACCTCAACCTCTCTATCCAGGTGAGGGTCAGGAATAATGTGCAACTCTGGCCAAAGGGCAGAAAAACAGCAAGTTTTTGAGGGAGGTCATGTTGGAATGTGAAACATGGAGCACTTGATGGGAGCTGGACAAAATCACTACAGTGTCTTCTGTTAGTGTCCTAAAACTCATCGCCCTCTGAAGAACTTCTTTTCTATTCAGCTTAAAGAATGCCTCACAGGGGTGAAAAACCATCTGAGATCTTTGAGGTACTGTTGCAGACATAAAATAGTGGCAGGTGTCTGGGTGTTAACACATACACCAATTACTCTAATCTCACCTCCTTTTCCTCTTTCTCCTCATCCTCTTCAACTAAACACAAAGAAACGACATGGCCCACAGAACTGAAGGAAATTGGTCCCTTGGAGGCTCCCATGGCCTTGTTACTAAGCCGAGCAGAGGAAAACTCACTCAAATGCTCACTCCATCACAGGCACTGAACAAACCAGCAGATTTATTCTGTGCTCCAAGAGCTGTTGCCAGATTTCTCTTAGGTTTGTTCCCATTACTGGACACCTAAAATCTTCTTCTGTCATCGAGTGTGCAAGCTTTATGTCCCTCTTCAGCCATAGAGAGCTGCCAGCAAAGACTGCTGCCAAGGTGATGACTGAATATCAGTCAGTATTAAAATGAGACTGTTTCATAACAACTTAAATGCAAAAAATTGATGAGGACCAGTGAGTAGGATTTATTGCCATCTAGCAATGAGATTGCAGATTGTAACCAACTGGAACCCCTTGGCAAATCGTGAAGGAAAAACTACAGTGACAACTAAACTTGCAGAAAACATGAAACGCCCTATCTAGAGCCAATGCTTGGTTTGTCCGTTCTAGGCTACTGTAAAAACATGGTGGTTCAACATGGTGGCTCATTCTGGATGCCCAGTTAGCTCAGTCGGTAGA
>NW_023339807.1:775724-779427 GCF_004916995.1 Morone saxatilis
GGCAGAAATGTTGGCAGCGTTGTCAGTGGTTATGGCTGAAAGTTTTTTCTCGTCAAGTTGCCAGTCCTGAAGTGCAGCTCTGAGCGCTCTCAGGAAAATACGTTGTTTTGAGGCATTGAAACTGTTGCACTGAGTGAACTCAGGGGCAGCAGTGAGTGGGTGGTTGTTTCGGAGATGTGTCCTTAGGTTAGAGGTGTTTCCATCTCTTGCGGTCACCTTTTTATTGCACAATTTACAAATTGCCTCGTCAGTATTTACCGCCTCTCCCTTCTCATTAGGTCGGAACCCGAAATACTGCCAAACTGCAGAAGTCGTGTTCTTCTTTGAGACCAGGTCACTCGGTGCGCGACTTGCCATCTTTCCCCCTCTCTCTCTCTCTTTCTCCTCCACACTGTCACGTGATGACAACCACACATAAGCATTTTTAGGCATTAAATAAATTATATTTAATATTTAATCCTTGTCTCCTATATGTGCATTGCATTTTTTTGCTGATTTGACTCAGAAAGTGTTCCATATGTAGATTATATTATTATCAAAATGACTGATCGGGCCAAGCATATAACTTTTCTTACAGGGGCATGAGGTGTATTGTTAGTCCTGTCCTCCTCCCACAGTTGGGCAAGTTTCTGCCCAAACACTTGTCACTCATCTTGATGAGCTGTCTGCTTTAAAACAGCAGCTGTTTGGTGGCGTAACTAACTGAACTTGGTAAAGAGATCGAAACATATTAATGAAAGCAGACAGAAGCTGCAGCTGAATAGGGAAAAATCATGCTACTATAAAATGTAATTTTGGCCGACATAACATTTCCTCCAATACTTATTTCCTGTTGCAAATTACTTTAATATAAACCCAATTTCCAGGGGATAGGATTGGTCTTAAACTAGTAAATTCAAAGTCTTCACACCCTGCAACCCTGTCAATTGACCTCTCTGTTGTTATTTCCTACCTTATTTCTGTTTGTGAAGCAAAATATAAGTGAGATTCCCACTATAATGCAATTTAGTAAAGCACATAAACATATACCTCTGTACTTGTAATTATAATCAAGATTTTACATTTAATTATTTGTCCATAATTTCATTCACAATAGACTTTTCAGTGCAGAGACTCGTAGTGTTCGCAGTGAGGCGATGGATTTGCCTCACTCGAAAGTTCATCATCATAAACCAAAGCAGCATTTCAACTTTAAAATCCACATTTTTTTAACCATCTTGATGCACCTGTAAAGGAATAAAAGCAAATCTCTCACACACACACCCACAAACTAACTAACCATTAACTACCTTTCGTAAATGGTAAATGTCTTCCAACCCCTCAAAGTGTTTTTACACTACGTGCCACATTCACCCTTTCACACACATTCCCTCAGTGATGGCAAAGCCCATCAAACAGAAACTAACTCATTCATACACATTTACACACCGATGCACAGCATCGGGAGCAATTTCGGGGTTCAGTATCTTGCTCAAGGATACTTCAACTTTTCATACTGTTCTTTTCTTTGTTCTCCTTGTTCTTCCTGGTCTCTTTCCTAATCACACTTCCGTCTCCGTCTTCTCCCCTTCTATCTGCACTCTGTCTTTTCCTGTCCTTTCTCTCCTTTCTAGCCTTCTCTGTTCTTAGACAGAAAAATAAGAGCATAATTGAGTGTGAACAACACACTTGATTTGGTTTAGCTTACAGCAACAAGAAAATACATATGAATAACTAATTTGAACATATTTTTGCATTAAATCTTCTTGTGTACCTTCATAACACTGTATTTGCTCTGTGCCTTTTTTCCAAACATCCAATTTTTTATGCCTCTGGCCCACCTCAACCACGGATTGTATCACACAAGATCTGACATTTTCATTAGTTAGACAAATCAGTGTAATTCTAGCTAGGATATGTACCCATATGAGTGCTTGGTTTAAGCTGTTCAGTGAAAAGAGAGACTTTAAAAGTGGGCTGGATCGTCGCCCATCACAATCTAAGCATTTTTGCAGCTTTCCCTCATTAAAGTAACTGATGTAAATTCTATATATCAAAGTCTATGCCATGGTTGGTTTTGCCCTTGCACATCTGATCTAGAAGATATTAAGAATACTCATCAACCTCAGGCCAGGCTGAGAAAACCTCCATCCCCTGAATGCCTCGTTTACAGCATAAAGTGTCCTTGAACACTGCTAATGTTATAGCCACAGTGAAGGATAACAGCACTACTCAGCTACACTGCCAGCTTTAATAGCCACATGAGAATGATTTTTCATTTCAAAGCAGAAGTTAGTACCGTGTGTGTACATTGTATAGACACAAACCTTAGAGAAACCAAGCGGGAACGCTTTTCCTCCAGACTCCATAAAACATACAAGAGCGGCTAGAGTGAAAAATCTATTTCTTTCAATGTGCCACTGAGATTGTACCTTGTAAGTGTGTGGGTTCTATCAACAGGTCCTCTGCCCTGGCCTCTCTCAGTGATCTGCACCGGAGAAGATGATGATAACATTTCAACAACAACTCATTTCCTCCACACTCATACCCTATCACCTCTCCCTCCACTCAACCTTCCCCCCCCCCATGTCCCTCCTTCCATCTGCACTATCCTTGACCCCTATTTGCCTTTCCATCCCTCTGTTCTCCTCTCCCGCCACTATCTTACCTTCTGGGAAGGTGTTCTACGCATCAAAGTGTTCCACCGCCATCCATTCCAGGACAATCAGCAAACATGGGATAATTGGGTGTTGGTGGAGGTTCCCCTCAAGCCCACAGTGCATTTCTGACAGGAAAAGAGCATCAATAAAAGAAGAAAAAAGTGACAGGCTTGTAGCCTGAGGCAGAGGAAGGGCAATGAAAGCCAGGAATAGTGAGTGATGACATGCATATCAATGCTGCCCCTGCAAGGTAAACAATGACTCTTAATTACTAGGCCAAGTTTTAATTAAGATGACGGTGGAGTAATTATTGCCCCTGACAGGGATGATTGAGCCATGTTCTGATTAGGGCGCTCGTCTGGATGCTTCCCATCCTATAGGGAGGCAATAATGACATGACCTCTTGTTGTCAGAGGACAGCTGGGTGGCACAGGGAGGGAGTCTTCAAATGCTCACAGTTCTTCTTTTTTCTCACATGGCTGAGCACTTGGAAAAACTTCACACAGATATCAGCGAGCACAGGGCAGAGGGTCAAAAAGATAAACTCTGCAAACTCCTAGGGTGTCCGCTTTCTTTCACTGTTATTTTTGGAGTGTAACTGGCGATATTCTATATTTTTCAATAAATTCCATGTGCAGACCAAAAACTACAATGAACTGATCCTAAAGACAACTATTATTTGTGATATATTTTCTTCCTCTGTGCCTTAGAGCTCCATTGTTGTCCAAAAACTATGAAAAACACATCAATCACCATGAACACACACACACACACACACACACACACACTGTAGTTTACTTTGACTTAACCTCCATGTACCGTCTTGCTGCCAATGTATCCTGGTCAAGGTCCACTGAATCACTGCTTGTGTTCGGTTTGTGATTATATTCATTGATTAATGCATAAGTAGTAGCCAATGAGTGCAGCCCAACTTCAGTATGTCACCGCTGCTGGCTGAAAAAAACAACATAGTGACAGCCATAATGGCAACTTGAGGTTTCAAAACGTTACTCCATAAACCAATGGGTGACGTCACCAGGGACGGCTGGTATATATGGTCTAAC
>NW_023339807.1:779527-779937 GCF_004916995.1 Morone saxatilis
AACAGCCAGAGGTCAATAACATAATAACAGAGCTTGCACAGCCAGTAGTGGTGATCTGTAGGCGCTAGGCTAACGCAAGTGTGAACCTATTGTGACGTTACCCATTGGTACCGTTTTGAAACCTTGAGCTTGGCGTTTTGGCCATTGCCATGACAGTTAGATGGAGCCAGCAAGCCAGCAGACGTACTGCAAGTTGAGCTGCTCTCATTGGCTGCACAGTTTTGACTTCTCCGCTCACATACGATCTCGTATTACAGATAAAAAGTACACTAAAATATGTTTCTTTAACGATTTTAAGTGAGAAATAGGCAGCGCAGTAACAGAATCTTGCTTCTCATCTGATCAGCACTGCCTAGTTGGACAGTTTGATCTGAGTTTGGTGCATTGCGCTAGACAGACTCACTGAGAGT
>NW_023339807.1:780021-785519 GCF_004916995.1 Morone saxatilis
GGATTTGTTGACAGTAACAAAAATGAAGAACAATACCAGCCGTACATTTAAAGTCAGTCTCCACAATCTCCCACAGAGGCTTTCCCCTTTAATGTTGAACTCTGTGTGAATTTATTGCTTCTATGTTAATTTCCTGCTTCTGAAAAAAATGAGGAATAATGGGCATGAGAAGAGAGGGGAGTCAAGTCAGATTGATAAAATTGCAAATACTTGCAATAAAACAAAGTTATACCAGGCATTTAATAAAAGTCCTGCAAAAATCTTTCCAGCAGTTTCTCTGCATGATATTCTCACTTAACTCTCATTCGTCTACTTTTAATGCCTTACAGACAACAGCATCAGAGGAACCCGGCCTCTCCTACTGATTTTCACCACTTCATTGTATCGATCGGTTTTAATTGAAGTCAGAGGCTTGTTTCTGCATTTGACGTCCGACGAGACTGCTGATGCTGGCCTTTTAAAAAGTTCTGAGAGCTGCACAGGTGGATGAATTATTCACCGCTGTTGATGGCACCAGTCCACTGCTCTTTACTAATGAATGAAGGGCCGTGATGTGGCGTGAAACTTTGCCTTGACTCTCACTGAGCCTTACATTAACCTTTTGGAGTTTAGTGCGATTTTCCAGTGACTTTTATCTTCCTGTTCTTTAATTCAACGCATGTTGTTACAAATAACAAAGTTTATTCAGTGGAAGATGTAGTATAACCGATGACTTGACAGCTATAATGTCTATAAAATGGAACAATTCACTGAGGCATTAATCATTCTCGCGCAGCTGTCATAGCAGCAGTCATTACACTGTTTGACAGCCAGCCGGCTTCCACAGAATATCTGCCGCCTAAAGCCTCAAACAGGTTGCTTGATTATCAAATGCACGTTGACCTTTTCAAGAAGATCTCGTCAATAAAAAAAAACCTATTTGGTTAATTTTTCCCTCCCTGTGAATAATACAAGATCAACTGCTCTTAATTTATAGAATTGGAAGAGCATTTAAATGACCGTGATGTGCATATCAATATTGCTGTTTTGCCTGTTCGTGGCTTTGAAAGTTCTGCAGAGGAAGTGTGGTATACCTGGTACATGCTAATCATATGTGATAATAAAAGAGGCAGGCATGCTGTCAGTTGACACTAATAAGCATACTCAGTGTTTTCACCAAAAACAGATTTATGGAGATTAAAGCAGGAAATTAAATAACACACCTACATTCTGCCTTTGACTTTAAAACCTCAGGTTAAATTACACTCAAAAAAATAACTATTTGAATGAATTTAATTAAATAATGGAAAGTATTTCCACAGGTTTCAATTGTTTTCTTACAGCATTAGGATGGTTATTGGTTGATTAAATCAGTCTAACTTAATTTATTTGAGTTGAGTTGAGTTGAGTTGAGCCTTACTTTATTTAGTAAGGAACTTACTTAGTAGGTTTGAGTCCAACTTTAATAAGGTTGGTCCAACTAATTTTTCAGTTGTAACATTATACTAGAAAATGAAGTTGATCCAACAAAATTGCTTAATCCTGTAAGAAAGAGTAGAACAATTTGGAAGCATCCGTTTGAAATGATTTGTTCTTGTTGGACCAACACATTTTGATTACATTAATCAGAACCTTCTTTAACCAGCAAAACATAAGGCAATTATTAAACATAAACACATTCAATTTATTTATTACTATCATATGTCTAATTTTCTGATCAAACAAATGCCCTGGTTGGTTCTTTTGACTGTAGGGTTAGTCAGTACTATTTTTACTTTACTTCAGTAAAGCCAAGGTTACAAATTGAGGAAATGGAGGTTGAAAATCCAAGAATGCAAGATGTAATAACATTGTTTTTAGTTTGCATGATGATGATGCAAGTATTAAATAGCTTTGGAGCTCGATCCACATTAAGGACTAAAAGTCAGGATATCTTTGCCGCTGCTGCTTTTAATTAAACAACTGCTTTCACTGCTGATTTAATTCAAGTATAATATAGCTAAGAGCTGAGATAGCTGAGAGTACTCATGTGAGTACAATTCTGAGATGTACTTGAATATCACTGTTTTATGCTATTGCACTGCGTGAGGGTCAGAGAGTAGAGGTCAGCCTGACTCAGAGAGCACAGATGCAAAGTTATCTATATTATGCTACATACAACAAAACGGCAAAGATGATTCTAAACAAGTTGTGTTATGTGGAGCAAGTGCTTCATGGCCCAGGCAAGCCTTTATTTCTTATTTTGCCATCTCAGCAATGGCTTTCTCACTGTCACTTGCTTGACCTGTCCAACCTGCAGCTCTCTGACCTTCACACTGGCTTATTGTTATGTCAGAAGTGTCTGTCTGGTGTGTGCTTTGAAGACACTCCAGCTCCACCTGTGACAAGCTACTGGTAATCCAGTAGCTCATCACAGGTGTAAGCAATTATAGTCTACAGGTAACTTGTTAACTCCACCAGCTACACCAGTATAAATAATATCAATAATATCAAGCATAAAGATCTACAGGAATATTCCAGAATCCAAATGACTGCTGAAAGGTGGGAATGAACATTTAATTACAGTATGTGTTGGTCTACATGTGATCCATTTATCCATTCCCCAAATGCATTTCTCCATTCTGTCTTCCCTGAGTCCTCCCTCCATTCCCTCGGACATTGCTGACCTCTGAGCTGAACTTGAGGCAGTTCTGGTTGAAAATATAAAAGAAACACAGGTTCTTTATTCTAATGTGCTCCTGCTGCTGATGTGCTCTGAGTGTGTGGCAAAAATTACAGCCATTACCGCCATCACTGCTTCGCCTCGAAGGCCTCTGCTTTGTCACCCTCTCTTTCTCTGTTTTATTTCTCCCATCTCACCTCTCCCATCTTGCTGCTGCCGTAATATGAAACTGTAACTGAATTCCAAATAAATCCCAAGCCGTGGCGGAATGAAATTGATGTGTTGAATGCTAAACTCTGCATTAAAGCATGACGATAATGGCCTGGTGTTTTACGAGTCATCTCGGCAGTCCCACTACAACCATGACCCCTCCCCCTCAACCACAACTCTCACTACTCTAATCTTACCTTAGCCTGGAGCTGAAATACATCCCAGCTGCTGTAAACTCGATGGTAATACAACTGATTTTCTAAGTATTGATCATTTTTCTAAATGTCAGTGCATGGCCCCTTGCATTTTACCTGCTTCATTGCTAAGGGAGTGGCAGTCATGTGAGATGCAGACACTGACAAGGTTTCTGAAGACGTACTGGCCATTTAGACTGAAAACAGCACTGTATTAAAACATGCAAGAAGAGGATGCATTCGTGGGCGCATATTGCTTCAGCTAGAATGAAATAGCAGTCCAGTTTGAGTAGTATAAATATGAGTTTCCATAAGGAAACCGGGCAAAGTTTGTCATGTTCTGGTAGCACCGGTGGAATTTGGGGTTAGAGGTTGTTGTGGTAATCTTTTAGTGGCCCTTTTCTCCATCTTGCTAGACACACAACTTGCTGCATTGTTACTGAACGTTGACACTGGATGTTGCTTTGTATATTTGTACAATACGAATACTATCTCTAGAGATACCGGGCTGTTTTCCCACAGAATGTCTGTCTGTCTGAACACTAAAAACATCATTATTTCTACTGTTTAATCTTTACCACACTGACTGCCTTTAATACTGCACGTTAGCTTGAATCCCATCTAGGATCAATATTATCCCCAGTACGGCTGTTATAGCAACTATTGAATATTAAGTATGAATTCTGTACTTTATCTAGGCTGACTGACAGTGCTAGGGTATAAGAATGATTTTAAGTGGATGGTTACTCTTAATGATATGTTGAAATGAGTAGCTTTCCAGAACTGGGCGGAAAGATTTTTCTTGCACTGTGCCACAGGATCACCCACAACTCATATTTGACATTGTCTCAACTCTAACCCAGCATCCTCATTAGATTAACTCATATGATGAAAAACAGGTCACAGTTAGGGTAAGGGTTAGGTTAGCTTAATTGTAACTGTTCTTTTTAAAGTGCCACAAATGTACTGTCAAAACATTATAATAAAACACCTTGCCTAAAGTCTGATTTGAAAAAGTTACAACCACCGATATGACACATTTATTTTCATAATTTCTACCTAGTTAGCTAGCTAGTGAGGAAGCTGGGCCTCCAGCGGTTTTCTTGGATTGACAGACGGTCAGCACTTTGGGTTGAAAAAGTAAGATATAGTTCAAAAATTCATTAATTGCACCTTATGTTGTTTTGTGATGACTATGAAATTTTTTTTAAATTTGCCACTAGACATTTATGACAACTTTTTGGCAGTTAGGCTGTGTGAAGGAATCAATACAAGTTAAAAAACATGCCTGCACGCATTGCAAGAAGAAATAAGACTGACTGATTGAAAACATTATTTCTTTGGAGGTTTGCTGTGATGACCTGTGATACTTTTAGGCCTGAGTGTTTGTGATGGTTGTGGATGATTTTTAATTTCTGACAGTTGTGTGTGTTGGGGTGGTCAGTAGACATGTCTGCATTTAAAACTTTTTTAATTGATCAAAATACATATCATATTCTTTGCAAAAAGGTCAAGTACACTGGAACATCAGATTTGCTCCATGAAAACCTTCTGAATGGTTACAAATGTGTACCTCTCTTTACCTGCTTCACCTGCACTTGGGGTTTAAAGCATAGATCAGCTCACAGATGTGAGCAAAGGCTGTTGGGAGGTCAGGGAGATAACAGTGACATTCACAGCACTGAACTATCATCATCCTCCAACAATGAGGTCCTTCTGGTCTAATTCTCATCAGGCAACTGCCAACTCAGCTGAATTGGAATAATACAAATGTACAACAATAACAATACAATATAAAAATCACAGTGTTATATTAATCTCAGTATTTCAAAATTAATAATCATGCATTCACTAGATATAATTTAAAATCTTTAGACAAGTGGAATCAAAATAAACAAAATATTCTGCTATAAAAATAGGCTATTAAAATTAATTCTTAAGGACAATATAAAACAGATTCATTTGATGACGAACACTTGATAGTAGCAAGCTAATGGCATCCCGTCCCCATATGGGAGACGAAGCACTTACAGCTGACAAAAAACAAAATACGCTAAACAGAAGGATTACATTACTGACACACTGTATGTACTGTATGACAAGTTAACCCACCTGAAAGAATTCCCACATTTGATCGTGTGCCTTAATACAAAAAATAGACAAAATCCATAACACATAGACTAATACATTTAAATAAATGGTCAATTGCATATTTAATAATGTGCAACATGGGCATTGGGACAGAAAAAGAGAACAAAGAGGATAGTGTAATGTATAAATGATCATGCCATGTCTGAATATAACAGAGTCCTATAACAACTTTAGTCCCTCCGAAATTGATAATCTTGTTAATAAATGGTTAAATGGACCTGTACTTGTATAGCACCTTTCTAGTCTTCCGACCACTCAAAGCACTTTTACACTACATGCCACATTCACCCTTTCACACACAT
>NW_023339807.1:785619-787732 GCF_004916995.1 Morone saxatilis
CCAAATGGGCAGCATATGAAGGGGGCGTGTCAGGACACCTGTCAATCAAAAGTCAATGGAAGTTTACACTACTGTGCTTGGGCTGAATGAATTTAGCCCAAATGGGGGCGTGTCACGACACCTGTCAATCACAATTGAATGGAAGCTTGCACTACTGTGCTTGGGCTGAATCACAGGAAAAACCAAGATATATCATATATCCTGGGGTTTTTTCTGTCACTGTTTTTGGTGGCTGTTGCTTAGGTTCTACCAAAATTCAAAACAATATCTTGTAAGGTTTATAATAGTATTATAGCTTTTCATATTTACTGTAAAAGATAGGGTGGACTTAGCCCTGTTAGCCCGTATAAACCAGCCGTCCCTGAATATATATAATATGTATATTTTAAATCCAATCAATGTGTCTTCCTGTAAAACAAAATGTCAGGCGTGCTTATGTAACCATGACTAACTGATTTAAACCAATAATATCATGCCATTCATCTGTCAATCAAGACAGAGCGAAGATTTATTAGTTAGCTAGCTAGCAACAGCAGGGCTAGCTACCAGAGCTACCGAGGCAGACAGAGAAGTTTAATGACAGCGGTACTGAGGTGATTTACAGAGTTTACAGATGGACTTGTTGGTAAAAGAAGCTGTCGGCAACAGTAATGTTAGATGCCATTAGCTAGTTAGCTTGTGCAGCTAACATTACGTGACTTAGTAGCACACGGCATTGCAGCAACCATGGCTAAAAAGAGTGAAACAGGGTCATAGCCATGCTTACAATGATTAACATGGTGACTTTCAGCAGGTACAGTGTGTTTCCTATCACCACCATGTTAATATAGCATGTTAACATATAGAAAATGGAAACATGACGTGAAATTTGCACAAAATGAAATGCCAGAGGATCACCTAAGTTATTCTAATTCATACTATGGGAGAAATTAATGTGTGTACCATGTGTACATGACATATCACTAAAACCTCAAATGTCAACTTCATGGTGGCACTAGAAGAAAAGTCAGGGGATCCCCAAATATATTAGGATAAACCATCTGGGGGTCATGATTGCCATGGCAATCCATCCAGTACTTGTTGAGATTGTTCAGTCTGGAACAAACAAAACTAAAATCAAACAAGGCAGATAATTGATATATTTATAGACGTCATAATCAATGACAGAGCTGTGATAAATGTGCCTTTAATGTGATTCATATTCAAATCAAGGGTATGAATTTTGATCTGTGCATGTGTGCCCAAATGCCCCAGCCGTCTTTAGATACATCCGTTTACTCAGCAGCCTGCAAACCACCTGTCTCGCCATCACTCACGCTGTTTATGCTTTCTAACCTGAGGCTTGGATTTCATACCAACTACTTCAAACCCTTATAAAAATCAGAAAATAAGCACATTAGTTGTTATAAAATCCAAAGCAGAAGTGGCATTAAACATATTTCTCAAACTCTTTTCCTACCTACCTCCCTGCCACAAAGCAGAGCTCTACCACAGTGTCAATATGGCCTGGTGGAAGTTTGCGACTCGCCTAGACGAACACCTTCACCCCTCATTAAACCTGTGGTATCCTACAGTGCTCTATAAGACTTGACAAGCTCACTCTGCTTGATGTGAACAGTTGGGAAATTTCAAAACACCAGCTTATTAGGAGCTAATAAAAGCCACCTTGTCTTTTGGTGACCACACTGGACGGCTGTCCAACTGGGTTTTGAAAAGCCTTTCTAAGCAACACATTCACAGAATTCTCCAGCCTACAGGAGCCCAGACAGTTCTTCAATGTTAGTTCAATATCTGCTAGAAAGCATTTGATGAATTTTACACATGAATATGGGTTTACTATCACTAGGGGTACTACTGCTACTAATTAATAATGTCTCCTGCAGCTATGGAAGAGGTATAGTTGGAACATGATATTATTGTGATGCTATCAGAGTTACCTTGGCCTGGCCTTGGACAGTTTAAATTGTAATTTGGAACGTCTGCATTACAAACTGGGGGCACACACTTTTTGTTATTATTATTATTACCAGGTAGCAAGGGTCCAACAAAACTAATACAAAGAAATTTGTCAGTCAATATGTGCACGGACAACGACAGCTTTCCTACGGCTTTG
>NW_023339807.1:787832-788960 GCF_004916995.1 Morone saxatilis
TGGTACCGCTGTGATTTATCATAGTAACCCTACAATTAAAAAGCACCAAGATCTAAACAGTGGATGGTAAAAATGTGGCTTCAAACTAGATAAAAAGTCAATATATGAAGACTTTTGGCAGACAACCACAACGCTGACACATGCACAAAGGGGATAGGAACTGTTACACATAGTTTTAAGGAAAACCATTAAATATTTATTATAAAACCAAAACTCTCAACCTCATGGCAGTATTACAGGAATCTCAAAGTCATTAAGATTTATCATCTTGGGACCAAGAATGTCAGTACAGTGGTTATCCATCTAATATTTTTCAAGATACTTCAGTCTTTCCCAAAGATGGACTTTCCTTGGGCTACCCATTTCAGTACTTTTTTATATGTTTTTATCCAGCTGATAGAACAAAATCATCCAGGATCAAGCGAACATTCTCCCTTAGCTCTACCCCTCTCCTATGGTCTACTGACAATTGCACATGTTCTAAAAAGAAACACAGTAAAAGAGGGAGACACATTCTTCATTTATTATGTTAGAACAGTGGTTTTCTTTGAGTGGGTAGTAGGGGGTCCCCAGCAAAAGGAAGAGAATAATAATAGAACTTTTATTATTTATATTTTGGAAGTTGAAACATCAAGGGAAGAAATAGGGTTGGCTGTTTTCATTGATTGAAATTTACAGTGATCCCAGTTTGATCATTGATTGACTAGAAAATAAACTAAAAAAAAAAAAAAAAGATACTTTAGATTCCTTTAGACAAAATCCTCTTAAATTGGGGGTCCGTGGTCTAATGTGCTCCTGTTATGGGGGTTCTTGACATGAAAAAGTTAGGGAACCACTGCGTTATGGTCCAAACACACTGGATCTTTTGACTGTTGTAACATTAAAGAATCATATTAATTTTCTGTGGAGAGCAGGAGATCTGGCAGCATGTTGCATGATGGATACAGCCACAGAAAAGTGCATTGCAGTCTGCAAGTCTCACCGAGAGATTACAGGCATGAATAACTATCCCAGTGTAATGTTAAAAGAATGGATCTAACATTAGGAGCGGCTGTGGCTCAGAGGCAGAGCGGGTCGTCCCCCAATCAGAAGGTTGTTGGTCCAACCCCCGGCTCCTCCTGCCACGTG
>NW_023339807.1:789137-791418 GCF_004916995.1 Morone saxatilis
AGGTCCATTTACCATTTACATTTCTGATCTGATGGGAGTGACTGAGCCATGTTGATGTTTCTCTTATAGGTCAGTGCCTGCCTGTTGCCAGGACTTATATTCCCAATTTAAAAAAACCCCACAAATAGTAGTAATAATTGGGTTGGCTCAAAGACTTGCTGGGCAGTAACCATGACAACTCAAAGGTTAGATTTCTGACAGCCGTATGCTACGGGACCCACAGGCTATTTGCACCCACCATGGAAACTATTAAACACAATCTAGCAGGGCCACTTGCTGCACAGCAACACATTATGAAAGGGAGCCAGGTTCCCACAAAGCATCCCAGAGGAGGAGGACACAGAGACTGTCGGCCTCTGCCACTATGCACACATACAACACCCTGCTGATTACTATAGCACCGTTATATAGGACAGACTGACAAAGGAAATACAATGGGTTTGTATATACACACTACATATACTGCGTTTTATCAAAGGACTGCTCTTACAATGTAGGTACCTCTTTTAGTTTTCCAAAGTTACAGTTTTTTGCATCTGGTTAAAAGTAAACAGCAACAACACGATAGTGATGATAATATGGTTTCTTCTTTACATCTAAAGAAACAGTGTCCATCCACTTTGACTGCGTTTGACACTCGTCCTGTGCTCTGTTGCCTCGGAACACAGTCTGCCTGTCAAGTGCTTGATCCAGGTCTTTGAGCAGCCTTAAGTCCAAACTGGGCCACCATGGCTCCTATCTGGCTCTCTTCCTTTCCTCCTGGGGCGACCATAGCACCTGCCGTAGTGCGTGTTTTGTCCAGCCGTTGCCATAGAGTGAAAATAAAAATGTTGCAAGTTTGAAGGCATTACTGGCCACTGCATCTGCATCTGTTGCCATAGCAATAAACACATGAAATAAGTCGATGACATGGTTTTGGTGGGCCTTTAACCAAAAGGGTAGTGATGCTTGATTACATTAAATATGGTGTCTCCCTGTAGAATGGTACAGTATAACAGTAGAAATTCACATAATGAAATACATAGGAGTAGATGTATGCGATGCCAAATAGAAAATGACAGAGTTTGGCCCCTTCTGCTGATAAATATGTAGGCTAACCTGTTAAAGTCGTCATTTTCAAATATTAAGGTACATATCTGGATTTTTAAAAATGTTTTTGATGACTATAATTATCATAAATTACTGTATATGCAGTTGTGTAATACCTCTCTTGTGGTGCCTATTTAAATGAATTGCAAGTATTTCACAGGAATTTTGACCTAAAGAAGCACCCCGGTAGTTCAGCATGGTAGCTCTAGTGTCCAATTTATTAAGGTCTAGTCCTTGCTGCAGTGGCCATGAGTTCGAGTCTGGCCTAAGATTTAAATTTTTTCCTGATGATAACAAGAATGTCTGCATCATAACAATCCTTCCAATAGTGGAGACGTTTCACCCTGAACCAAAAATGTCAACCTTATGGTGGCACTAGAAGAAAAGTAAGGGGATCACCAAAGACATTAAGGTTCATCCTGTATGACCAGTATTTCAAAATCTTTGATCCAGATGGCCCAACATCAGGATTACAGAACCTAGACAGATCTAGTTTAAAGGTCTTGAAAATACTGGGCCCTGCAGACTATGAATGCCTGAACCACATTTTCTGTAAATTAATCCAAAGACCCATATTTGGGGAAGAACATTAGCAGGATAGCAGCATATTATGTAGGAGACAGGATTTCTCAAAACAGAGTATGCAGTTGAACACAAGACAAAATAGACTCCTCATTCTCCCTTTAATGCCTGGATCATTATAGCTGCTAACTGTCAAGGAAGAGATTAGCTGGCCTTGTGGGTTTTATACCTTGTCATTTGTCCTGTCTTACTGCTGGTCTTCCCTCAACAACACACACTGCTAGCATCATTTTCCCATTTTACTCACTCATTGATTATAATATCAAAGACAGATGGTGAGCTTTCGTTGCATGTTCCAACATATTAGATGATTGTGAATGAAGGTAGGACACCTTTACAATGAGTCTGCATGACGAAATATTGCACGAGCTGCTGTATATAGCTTATAAAGCTGTTACACAGAAAAGGAAATCTTAAGGTGGCATAAGGAGCTGTTTTAAATGATGACTTACAAAGAGCTCAGGTCATAACAGAAAGGCGTGCACACATAATCTCCAACTATCACTAGCTGAAGATAAAGGCTTTTTTAAGTTTTGTACAGATTGTCAATCCATGTGTTACGTGTCATTGTACTTTTGCTATCCCTTTGCCTGTGTGTCTGTTATGTCTC
>NW_023339807.1:791504-792637 GCF_004916995.1 Morone saxatilis
CCTTTGTTTGTGTTGCTCTTCCTTTGTTTTGTTATAAATAAATGTTATTCCTTTGCATCGTACCTAGTATGGTGTCTCCTAATGTGTTGTGACTTTGAGCCGGTCATAACACATGCTATAACAGAAACACACCTGTAGAAAGGCAGATAATAACTATCAAGCAAAAGCGAAGGTATATATGCAAAAGTCCCAGCTATAGGCTTTTGTTCTCTGTTAAGGTGTCTGGACATCTAGGCTTGCTGACTGTCACATGCCATTCTGTGTCAGAACCCCTAGTTGCATAGATAGATATATACTTTATTAATCCCCTATTGGAGAAATTGTCTCTTTTTTTATTTTACACACACACAGGCTGAAATGCACACTTCATGCACTTATGGATATGCAAACAGGGAGAGAGATGGTGGAGTGATGGGCTGTCACGTTAGCAGCGCCCCATGAGCAGTTTCTTCTTCTTCTTCTTCTCATAAAACAGTATCTCAAAAAGTTAAGTAAATTAAATTGAATACTGCATTATAATCCGTCAGTATCTATATCATCAACTCAAAGTTGGATTCACAATACACAGTACACAAGTACCTTTGTTTGAACCCCAACTATCCAATTTTAATATTTTGGACCAAAATAAAAAAACAACAACCTGAGATTATAAAAAAAGGAAATTGTCCCAAAAGTTCAAAGGAATAAAAAAATTAATAAAAACAATAAAAAGTAAAGGGGAAAAAAATCTGTGCACTCAAAGTCCTACCGCCCTCTTCTACAGTGAATCTCCAAGGTGAGTATTGCGATGGGAAAGATATGGAGATGTGGATGTGGATGACCCCTCTTCCGAAGGTGAGTAGCAACCAGGATGGAGATGCAGATGGGATGACAGCAGAAGATGGTAGAGGAACCGAGGACTGAGGACCCAATCGAAGGACTCTAAAAAAAAAAAAACAGCCTACACAGCCAGGCAAAATAATTACTCATCTAGTCCACATAAGGTCCATTTGGATATACAGTGTCCATTTTACTTTGTTTTGCATTAATTCCTAATAGCCATCATAACTCACAGTACACATAACATGAATTCACATAAACATTTCAAAATAAAGGTTTCCTTAATAAACAGCTCATACTGTAACCTATTTACA
>NW_023339807.1:792662-799771 GCF_004916995.1 Morone saxatilis
GTAAATATCCATACACAACTGCCATTGGAAACTCTGACAGTATGCTGGTGAACTAATCTGATTTCTGTTAAAAACATTATATTATGTGCATGACTGCTAATACAATTTACAAACTTATTTCACAAAGTGATTCAGAGCTGATCAATGTTAGTAACTTAAATCTATGACCTGTTGTTTCGGAATCTTAAAGTAAAGTCAGCAGTGTAACATGTTACAATATTTTTCCTGTGCCCTCCCACCCCAGAAAGCACGCTCATGTACCACGACCGCGGCGTATAACACAGCAACAACCCACACAGCTTGGCTCAACCTGCACGCGCCTCTGATCAGCCCCACGGACGCAACACGCCAAACTATCAACGTAATCTAGACAGCCTGGACTCAACACCACACGCCTGCGGTCTCCGACTATCAAAGAACCGAAACAGCTTTTAGCCGCCTAGCAAATCAACTCAAAGAAGCTTACACAGTAACACACAGAACCAATACAATCAGAGAGCACAACAACTCATTAAGACCTTACACGTATGAATGACGTGGATGGACGGCAAATCTGATCACACTTAAAGGGGACACTTCGGCCCATTTGCCATTAACTTTGTATCATTAGAAGGCCCAGTCATATTTTGAATGGGTTGCATCATTCCCTCACTTCACCGGAGAGGGTAGAAACGGATTTCAGTGTATGACTTGTCCTGCTTCCAATGATGTAAAAATTCGTCATTTTGCGTCATTGGGGGAAGCGGAAGTCTCATATCTTCTGTAAAGGAGTGAGGACTAAACTACTCTTCCGGACCGGCGGTGCCTGTGTCCTCACTGTGCGTCTACGGACACACGGATCTGACTGTAAAGTGAGTGTTTCATTTTCTTTCTATAACAACGTGGCATGTATGATACACAATTGTCAAGCATATTCACGGAAGGTTATTCCCGGTTAATACGTAACGTCACCAACTGAACTAGGGCTTGTTCTTTACTGGCAGCAAGAGCAGGCCTTGGCAGTTGCATTGGCTGAAAGTTCAGGTTGGTACTGCTGTATCCTCTCACATTGGTGGCTGGGCCTATCAACGACGTCAGAGCAGGGCGACACAATGGAAGGTATGGACCCCTGGCTTTGGCCTAAATAAAAGGTGGATGTTGACCTTGTGGTGTAGCGAATGATGTGGGTAGACAATATGGGGGTCATCAGATGAGACTGGTGCTTTCTTGGGGAAGTGGTGTAGAGGATGCCCCGCACTGCAAAGAATGTTGTAAGGCTAGGGAGCGTTCCAGCGACCCACGCCCACCAGTGGCTTTCCAGAGCATAGAGGGAGAGAGCAAAACACAGAGATGGACGACAAACAAAACCACCAAGCACACAAGCAGCACACCAAAAGAAGCAAAAGAACGGCAAAAACTACCAGGGTCACGGCGGTTGGGCGGTGCACACCACCAGGATCCATGAGAACCTCGAGACAGAAAAGCAAGCAAGAAACTCCGGGCAAGAAGTGAAGTTAGTAACATGCATTAATGGGACATGAGTGATGTGCAGGACAGAGAGAGGATGAGAGGAGCTCAGTGCACCATGGGAATTCCCCTGATAATCTTGAGGCGTATATGCAGCATAACTAAGGGTGAGTCCTGAACCATCCCTAACTATAAGCTTTATCCAAATAGGAACATTTTAAGCACTACTCTTAGAATCTGGAGAGGTGTCTGCCTCCCCGAACCACAAACTGGAAGTTGGTTCCACAGGAGAGGAGCTTGGTAACTGAAAGGCTCTGGCTCCTGTTCTACTTTAGAGACTATAGGAACCACAAGTAGCCCTTGCATTCAGGAGAACGCAATGTCTACGTGGGGTAATAGGGTGCTATGAGTTCTTAAGATATGAAGGGGCCTGACCATGAAGAGCTTTGTAGGTGAGGAGTTAGGATTTTAAATTTCTATTTCTAAATTTTTACAGGGAACCAGTGCAAGACGGCTAGTAAGGAGAGATATGATATCTTTTTCCTAGTTCCTGTCAGTACTCGTGCTGCCAGCATTTGAATTATTGAGCATCATCTTAATGGAACTTTATTAGGGCAAGGCCTGATAATAAAGAGTTGCAGTAATCCAGCCAGAAGTAAGCAAATGCATGGATTATGTTTTCTGGCATTCTGTCGTGACAGGATGTATTCTAATTCTTCAAATATTACGTTAAAATGAAAAAGGCAGTCCTAGAAGGTTTCCTTTAATTGTGTTGGAATTTAAAGGGACAAGTCCTGATCAAAGATAACTCCAAGATTCCGACAGTGGTGCTTTAGGGCCCAAAGTAAATACCATCTAGAGTAACTATAAGGTCAAGGGGACAAGATTTTAGTTTTTTTCTGATGTTTTTGAATCAGAAATTGCAGCTTATCCAGGATTTTATGTCCTTAAGACCATGTTTGTAATTTTAGATAATTGATTAATTTTCTTTGATTTGATAGATTATAACTGGTATATCTGCATAACAGGTGAAAGTTAATGGGAGTGATTCTAATAATGTTGACCTAAAGGGAGCATATATAAAGTAAATAGCATTGGTCCAACTACAGAAACCTTGTGGAAACTCCATGACTAACTGTAGATATTTATGGAAGATTCATTCATTAACGTGTACAAACTCGAACGATCTGATAAATTTATGGGACCTAACCAGGCTTAGTGCGGTTCCTTTAATAGTCAATTTGATACTCATGTCTCTGTAAAAGACATATTAATGGTCAATGGGTGTCAAAAAGGTCATTATTAACTTTAACCAGAGGCTGTCTTCTGTGCTGCTGGATGAACTCTAAATCCTGACTGAAATCCTCAAATAAATTATTGGCTATGTAGAAAGTCACCACAAACTGCTTGGCAACTACTCTCTCCAGAATTTTAGAGGAGGAAAGGGAGGTTAGTGAAATGGTATATAGTTCGCTAAACCCCTGGGTCAAGAGTGGGCTTTTTAGAAGGGTTTAAATTACGCTACTTTAAAGGACTGTGTACATAATCCTGACAATAAAGAAAGATGATCATCCACTAAAGAAGTTGCCAGTTAAGGGTAAGACTTCTTTAAAGCAGCCTAGTTGGGATGGGGGTCTAAGCAGACAGGTTGACAGTTTCGGATTAGAAATTATTGAAGTTAGTTGATGCAGCTCCATAGCAGAAAAACAGTCTAAAGGGTTATATATCTGATTTTACATTTGTTTAAAGTTCACTGAACTTGGAGAGACAGACGTATCTGTTTGAGGGGCATTTGGTGATTTAATTTTAGTTTCTCTATAGTAAATAATTTTGTCAAAACAGAAGTTCATAAAGTCGTTGCTACTTAGGTTACTACTACTGAGTGAGACTCAGAGTGGGGGAGCCATCTCATATCTTTGCTCTAAGAGTTTAAAGCCCCAGTGGTTCTTGTATTTGAATGAAAGAGAAAAAGAGAGGGTTTGGGAGAAGGGATGTGTGTTATTTTTTGTGGGGAAATGAGATGAGTTTGAGGCGTGGTCATTTTTCCCGAACCTAATTATAAAACTACCTTAGTGGTAGTGGAGTTGTATGTGAAGGCTGTTTGTTACTTTATAGACTTTCCTGACAATAATTAAAACAACAGATAACCTTATTAAAACTGTCTCATCATTTTTCAGTTGCCCTACACATTGTACCACTGAGCATTGAACAAACTTATCACATGTCATATGCAGTGGTGTATCTAATGTTACAGATGAAAAAGATCAAGGACTGTTGAAACACAGCTATGAATATTTTTTCTTGAGGGAGGCTTAAATTACTTCTGTGTGAAGAAGCTCCTTTGTGTTACAATAAGAGCTTTTTCAGCTTTTTCAAAAATGCTTCTTGGCTTTGAATGCAGCCAAAATTACAGTGAAGACCTGAGGGACTCACTGTGCTCTCAGCCACGCTCATCAGTGTAAGAAATAGCAGGGTGCACAAGTGTCCTGTGATCATTTTATTAGGAAACATCATCGCTTGACGATTGGCCAATGAATAAAAAGTGAACACACTATGGAAGAAAATAATATTGAATGTCTGCTTGATCTGATCAGTTCTAATCAGTCTGGACAGCAGAAAGTAGCACAGACTCACCACACAGGTATCTGCTACAAAATCAGATCCTGCAGCATGCAACATACAGGTGACTTGTATTTGAATACTAAAAGTGTTGCCATGACAATATGCAGATCTTCCATCGGATTTTTGGCAATTGCAGCAGATAGTCTGAGCCAGCATCAGCATAGAGGACAGCAAGACGGAACAATCGAAGAAAAGCAAACAGCCAAGTTGATGGGAGAGATGACCCAATTTGGCCAAATAAGTGACTTCATGTTCCTAAAAAAGATATGTTTTTCTTAGTTTTACTCTCCTATGCATATTTTCAACTATACCATACCATAACCATAACCATACTGTCAGTCCATATTACATACAATAGGCTATATCCTAATAATGTAGAAGGGGCAAAATGTTCAGCTAGATTGGGTAAAGGTGATGGGGGTCTGGGCTTGATGCAGTTATTTTAAATTCAGAATTTGAAGCATCAACCCATTTTTACACTACAAAAAGAGCCCTTCAATAAACATATTCTATTCTAATATTCTTAAATATAATGACAATTTATTGTATTGAGCAAAAATATCTGCTAATGGGATGGGGTCTAACAGACAGGTTGATGGCTTAGATGTAGAAATTATTGAGGTTAACTGATGAAATTTGTTAGCAGAAAAACAGTCAATCTGATTTTATATTAGTTAAAGTTACTGAACTTGGAGAGACAGTGATAGCTGTTGAGGGCATTTGGTTATTAATTTTGTCTCTAATAGTAATAATTTTGTCAAAAAAGAAGCTCATAAAGTTAATGCTACTTAAGATTATGGGGATATGTGTCTCACTAGAGCTGTGACTCTCTGTCAGCCTAGCTACAGTGCTGAATAGGAACCTGGGGTTGTTCATATTTTCTTCTATTAGAGCTGAATAATAGGCTCCTCTGGCGTTACGGAGGGCCTTTCTATAAGTTTTAGAATCTGTAAGGTATTAGTTCATTGAAGAGTGATGCTTGAATGGACGAGTGTTTATCAAATCCAGCAGGGAAGCCATCAGGTCCTGGTGCTTTGTTAATAGGCATGAGATTGAGATCAGTGAAAAATAAATCCTGTGTTATTGGTATATCATTTATGTCAGTTTGTTCTTGTTCTTACTCTTTCTTGAGTAAACTCTGAATTCATTTGGGTTCTGTTCAATCATGAGCGAGAATTGTTCTCCCCACCTTTTCTGTTTTGTGAAATGTTGTGTTTTTGGTTTTGTGTTGTCAGATTTGTTTTGTGTGTTCCATTGTTATTTGGTTTTGTCCAAACTCTTTGGGATTTGCACTCAGGGCCACCGTAAAAAAACAACACCCTAACATGTCCCTGCTTAAATAGAGTGATGAGTTATGACACTTGCTGTCATTTATTAACTAGTAAATTGAAAACACTGAAAGGAATAATGAAAAATCCTAATGGAACTTTCCAGCCAACCAAGAGAGATTACAGAGGTAGCATTGTTGCAATTTTAGCAAATATTAAAGCACTCAAAAGGCGCCGTGGGCACATCGTGATGTACACAGCAGCCACAACAGAAGCCGCAGCTCACTTTGGAATAAATGTTTTTTTCTCCTGGAGCTTTGCTTAATACTATATTACATTACAACCTTATCTCCCCTGGCCCTTTGACAGAGGATGATTTAATGCAGGGCACACAAAGCTACCACCCAGAAATTAAACATAATCAAACTCAGAAGGCAAAGGGCTGCTGATAGGGACATCCTCATTACAGCACCAGGCATTGTGGGGTAATGAATGGCAGTGGAGTCTGAACCATGAAGGTGATGAGTTTAAAACAAAAAAAACAACTTTTTCACCTTGTTAGATAATTCTTTCAGGCACAACATTTATCTAGTAAAGTAAGTAAGTAACTGTAAATGTCAACAAAAAAAAAAGTTATGTTTATAAAAGTTGCCTACTGCAGCTTTAACAGCAATGTTTTCCCACTCTGTGTACCAAATAACAGATCTTTTAACATTTGTTTATGTGCCAATGTGATATTCTTTGACTCTTTTACCACTTACTTTCTCTTTCTAGAAACTGGCAGCATGCCTGTCGATGAGGATGATGTCTTCTTCATCCCTTCTTTGTCCTCAAACTGCAAAGCTTCCACCTTCTATTGTTAAATATTTTATCTTGTTGTTTTTCATTCCAGAAATAGTGGTTTGTTGGCTGACATTTTTTCCACCCGCAGGCTCATGGAACCAATACTCTCCACTGCTTCAGGCTCCATTCTTCTCTCCTGTGACATACGAAAAAAAGACGACAGCCATCAGCTTCCACCAATAAAGTGTAAAAGTCCTCTGTGCTAGTCTCTATGTAGAAACAGTGACTTCAAAGCTGTAGTAGGTAACTTAAACGTACACAATCTCTGCTGCCCCTCCCACCAAACCCACAGCAGAGCAGAAAGAGCCTGATGCCTCAAAGGGCTTGCTTTCCACAGCTTGAACCTCGCTAAGGCCCCTGCGCCCTCTCGCTGTGACCCGTCATCTTAAAGACACCCCTCTCTCCAAACAGACAGACATGCTTTTTGACAGCCTCAGCAAGCTCTGCTTCAGTTGTAAGGGAGAAAAGATTTCTCCACAGTATCATTGGACTGTCAGACCAAACTCTAAAAACACAGGAAAATAAATGTTTTGTGCCAGCAAAAGCCGTGCATTAGTAGTTAACGTTCGGTGTTGGGAAGTACAGCTTTACCAGTAATAAGGTGAAAGTAATAAGATTACTTTCCACAGTAACTAGTAATGTAACTAATTACTAATACATTTGAGGAATAATATTAAAGTTACCCCCCTAGGAAATATCCCATTACTTGATTTTAACAAACAAAACTGGATTTTAATCATCGTAAGGAGAAAGAACACAATTACTAAATTTGAAATTTAAAAGAGTAATGCGTAATGAGTAATAAATAAAAAAAATTGAGTAACTAGCACAAACACTGCTAGCATTACACCACACACTCATCACTGCACCCCCTCAAAAGTTATTATCCACATGAGTGTTTGCCACTCATTAAAGGACAATTCCGGCGCA
>NW_023339807.1:799871-803106 GCF_004916995.1 Morone saxatilis
TCTACATTTCTGTTTTTTTTCTGTCAAGATGGGGTGCTGAGTGTACATTAATGAGAAATAAAATGAACTTTTTTGATTTTAGCAAATGGCTGCAATGAAACAGAGTGAAAAATTTAAAGGGGTCTGAATACTTTCCGTACCAACTGTACATATGAAGTAGAATATGATACACTGCTGTTACTTAAACTGCCCAACAGTATATGAAGTAGTTCACCCTTAAACATTTACAGCAGTAAAATGCAACATGCAGCAGTAATATTAAAAATCAGATATAACAGTAAAACACTGACAGAGAACATTTTACTGCATTATGACTTTAAATTTCCGTGAAGACGATAATGCTTTTATACCTTTACCTAATTAAGGTTTTGCAATACTTTCACTTGTCATGGAGTACATTCACAGTGTGGTAATAGTAATTTTATTTCGTTTATTATTTAATTTAATTCATAAAATAATCCTCTAGACCAAACTGGGGGTCAACCTGGGCTCTGAGGATCCCCAGGGGTCCTTAAGGGGTTCCTTTAAGGGGTTTAAAGGTGTAGGATTTAATGGCATCAAGCAGTGAAGCACTGCACACTGCTAGTTTCTGATCTGACCACCTGGGAATGAGAAGTGTGGCCATGAAACTGGGTGGTTCAACATGGTAGAGTCCATGGTTGGCAACCCCCGACCTCTGAAGATAAAAACAGCTCATTCTAAGGTAACAAAAACACAGCAATTCCTATAAACAAGTCATTGTAATAATAATATGAATATTAATAACATTATATTCCATTTCTGAAAAAAGATCCTTCCAAATGTTACACACTGGACCTTTAAATAGTGGCATCCACAGATGATTTTAAGCAGCAGTTTTAGAATTTAATCTGCCAATCTACAGTACAGAGAGTTATGGAACAATTAAATCTTATCAGATGGGGATCTCTGAGAGCAATACAGGCCTGATGTATATCAATTTGGCGGTCCTTGACACCAAAAAGGTTGACAACCACTGTTTTAATGGTTACACACTTTGGGAAAGTTAATACTTTTTTTTATTACTCAGTAGCACTCTTTGCATTATGCCTTGTTGTTTATATGCTTTTATCAATAATTATTGATTATATTTATATTAATATTTTTTTATAAATTACTTTTGTGGGATAATGCAGTAATGAATGCAGTCCTACCAGTGCAGTGGAATTTGGAATTTAGTGCTCAAAGTTACATCAGTGGTAGCTGTTGATGGAGGGTTGTTCTCTGTCTCAAGCACAGGTCTGCTTTTCTAACCTCTTCTTCACAACACGGGTAGATTGTCTCAGGAATCTAGTGGTGGGGGAGGGGTGCATCTGCCCCTGGACCCACACCACCCTCGCCCCAGCCCCTGACACAAACACCACATCAGCACCAATTTCTGTTACTTCACTGTGGACCAGATCAGGAGTGATTACTGTGGGTGCCACCTGGATGGGTGAGCCTAGCCGGTGGGGCGGCACTGAGCCTCAGCTGCTCCTGTAATTTGCAGTGACACCTCATTTTAGGAGCTTTCACCTCCTAAGCCACAGTGGGAGCATGCTGCTGAGAATCTTAATCTAATCACTGAAGGATGGGGGGATATTATCCTCTGTTGTCCTCTGCTATATGTCCGTTCTCTGATGTGAAATTAGATGAAAAATAGCACAATCTCTGGGTTTGCTGGCATGTAGCATTTTGCTGCGAATGAGCAATTTTTTGCAGATTCATACCGCGTCTGTGATCTGGCAAAACATTGTAACTGCTGCCTACAAAGCCCTCACTGAGTGGTTATATTATGAGATAAAAGTGCGTGTGCTCTGTGGTTCAGCTGAATTTATTTTCTTCCTCACACCTACACATACACAGACAGAAAATCTAATTATCAGAGCAGAGCAGACAATAAAAGTGTGAGCGTGATAACAAGGCAAACAAGAGGCAGAGAGTTTGAATATATCTAGGCAGAAGCGAGAGAAAGTTCAATATTTTGTTTGTTAATCAAGAGCTTGAGGCTTTCCTCTGGTCCCCCAACTTCACAGTGGAGGAACAAGTCCCCAATGCCCCACACAAATCATCAGAAAACAAAACAGAAAACTGAAGAGAATTTCTCAGGCTGCTGAGGTTTGGCGAGCAAAAGGAGACTCCAATTAAGGAATGCAATAAATTCTGATGACCTTGGGCTCTAAAAGGCTGCAGCGGTACAATTTCCTGAGAGGTCGAGCTCTTCTCTGTGAATCAAATCATAGCTACAAAAAACAAACCAAGGACTCCCACTTGACCTTGACACATTCAACAACACCTCCAAAAATACAGCTGTCGCCCGCAGGGCCGCTCTCTTTCTGTGTTTCAGCACAGTCCTGTTTGCAAGGTGGTGTGTGACAGGCTCCTCTTACAAATAATGAGTTGGACTCATAAACACAAACGTGTGAATGAGCCCTGACTGCATACAGGCCTTTTCAAAAATTATCCCGGTTGCAAGTCAGAGGAGAATTGGCAGTGGAAGACGACAGCAGGTGTTGTGCTCTATAGTGTATTTACTGAGGAATTAAGCTGTAATGTCAGAGGCTGCTTTGTCAAATGACTCTGTCTTTTGTCGAGGTGGGAGCAGGAGGCAGGAATCGTGTGTTTGCAGAAGACCAAACCATCTGGCTTTCAGTGCAAGGAAAAGATGATAGGTCTTCCTCCCTGTGGTAATATCGGAACCAAATGGAACCCGAATGCAATGACGATTAAGTTAGTTTGGTTGGTTAGTAAAGCAAGCAGTTTTCAGTGATGTGCTGTTGTTAGAAAGATGTCAGGGGAGAGGATAATAGCCAAAGTTATCAAGATTTTCATCAAATGCTGTTAAATGGCCTTTGATATTTGACACTAGTTTCCATTGACCGATAAGGCCTCAGAGAAAAAAAATATTTTGTGACAACCTTTAAACCTTGCCACTTGTCATCAGATCAAGTTTTCCACATTTAACCAAGACTTCTCTAAAAAGCCTGGACAACCTGGTCTCACTGCCAACTTACATCACACGTCACATACTGCAGCTTGGTCAGTGGCCCTCCACTTCAAAATATGATGCAGTAGGCAGTGCCTGCCTGCCTGCCTGGGACAATGCTCACAGTTACTGAGTACCAGCACTTTTGTCTACACAAGTACCCTTAAAGGGGACATATTATGCAAAACCAACTTTTTAATCATTTGATTATGTACATTTGGGACTCTGGAGGGCCTATCAGCAGGCAAAGTG
>NW_023339807.1:803206-806236 GCF_004916995.1 Morone saxatilis
ACCGTGGATTTGGTGAATCGTTACGCCCCTACTCAAAATGACTTTTGTCATAACTTAAGAACTGATTCTGTAATTATGATAAAATGTCTGTGATGTTGTTTTTAACCCAAAAGGTCAAAGGTCAACTTCACTGTGATATCATAATGTCCAGAAAAAACTTTTTTTGGCTGTTATACAACAACATAACTCAGTTACAGAAGGGGAGATTGTGAGGTTTTTAGCCATAATTTAAGAATGAACCAGGCAAATATTGATGGGGACGACACAATGAGTAAACAATAAGTAGCACAGTACTGGTTTCATCTTTCCCTCTCATCCATTCTGCTTTTCACTTCCTGCCTCATTCTGAATTTAACCTGACTGCAAACAAAGGAGTGTGCCCAGCTAATGGTGAGTGAGTTTTACCTACAGGTCATAAAAAAGGCTTCACATCTTAAAAATGACTGGAAAAAACAAAAGCACCACAATTAATATAGCTATACACTATAAGAATCCATTTTTACATAGTAATAAACAAACAATAAACAATAAAGTACATGTGTATTTGTTAAGCCAATACATATATGATAATCCTTCATCAATCAGTTATATATAATAATCAGTTGTATATTCACTGCAATTATACATACTGTATGTACCATCAAAATAGTGATAACTTCAATTTAGCCAAAAACTACACTTCATAGGTTTTAGATACTTCCTTCACAATCGTCTCCACATACAGTATAGTATATGAGTCCAGACAGACATGGATGTAAACTGGTGGTAATTGTAGTTCACTTCATTCGCCTCATTGGGGAGTGATGAGCTCATTTCTTAAACCCCTTAGCCAGACCCTGCAGGTGGATGCTGGTGTAGTGGCTGGGCTTACAGAAGAGGCCGCAATACTGAGCAGGGCAGCAGTGGCATTGACAGAGCAGAGGGAGAGGTGGGAGATTTCACAGCTTAAATAGACTGCCAAATTGGAAGGATGTGTTTGACTTGTGATTATGGAATGTGAGGCAAGTCATGTCTTGAATTGACTGCCTGAACTAGCTCGCAGACATTGCTCCATTTATTATATATATTATTGTTAAGCTGTAAAATATGATTAAAAAAGGTACAATAATACAGCACTACATACATATACATGGGAGGGCCTTTTACATTCGTCATTAGGAATACAAAGCATTACGAACTGTTGCCTTTTCATAATTAGCAACCCAAACAATCATAATCACCAAAACAATGGTGTCCTTTTCAGTAAAGACAAAGTGAGTTTTCTTTGGGGGTTCAGTGTATTGGAGTGGACTTCTGCAGTACTGAACCAGCAACTCTCTCATCACAACCCTGTTTGTGGAGCCTTTAAACTCCTGCTGCCTCCTGTCTGGTTTGCAACAGATGATGTAGAGCTGTGTATAAACAGTGTGAAACGCTGCAGGATAATGGTGGCCAGAGATTCACGGTTGGCCACACTCAATCTGTAAAAAGGCAGTACGAGCCATGAATCTAAAACAAACGGGACATTACCTAAATGATTGAGTCTGAGGGATTTAATGCATTGCCTCACCTACTAATGCTCCTTACTCCAGTCAGCACATTTGTCACCTCGCCTCCCTTCCACCTCAGCAAATAAACATTAGAGCAAATGATGACTTCCCTCACAAAAACATATGAGGCTTCTTTCTCACTTATTTCCACAGATGGAGGGAGAGAGATAAAGACAGGGAGAGAACAGCAGGGAGAGTAAGTGTTTTCTCAGTGTATCTCAGGTTTTATTCAATGCGAGCTCCGTGCTTGGAAGGTATATCTTGTCTTCTATAAAGAAGAGACCTCATTCAATGACTTTTCGCTAATGAAATAAATGCTGCATTCGCTGATCCTTGACATTATGAAACAAGCCCTGGAAGAGCTCATAGGTAGGAGTAGAGGTGGAGGGAGAGGGTGTGGTAATGACAACTGGGCAGATGATTAATCACTGGAGTGAATCAGTGGGGACAGCCGAGGTGTTGTTGGGATAACACGCCTCTGTTGCTCTGTCTGACACTTCAGCATCACTCTCTGCTGATGAATACGGATACACAGTTATACTGAATCAGTCTTAATGCTGGGACAGCCAGCAAAAACTAGAAGGGGGTGGGGGCACTCATGCTGCCCTAAAGTATGTATTTCTGTGAATTACACATTTACACACACACACTACCTGAATTGGTCCAAAAGAATGTGCCACTACTGTAATTCAGCCCAACCCTAACCCTGAACACAACATACTCCTAATTATTTTGGCGTTTTTTATCCTCTTTAACAAGGACATTTTCAGTATGCTAAGTTAGCTGTTGTTACTTGAAGACGCAGTTAGGCAGGCGATTAGTTAATTTAGTTATTTTTAGCAATTATTTAACAACTTTTAGTACAGCCATGCTCACAGCGGCGGTACTCAATAAGAGGTTCTCATGTGGCAAAATCGGCTAGTACTCAGTACTTTTTTTTTTACATAGTACTATTACACATTTATGAATGTTGCGTTGTTATACATATATATATATATATATATATACATATATATATATACATATATATATATATACATATATATATATAATATGATGGCAATTAAGTTAAGTTAATATTACAGTATGAGATTGACGGGTATATACAAGACAGCTAGATATGATAAACACTTACTATGTAGTTATGAGATACCGAAGCTAGGTAGGTAGATGTGAAAAAGAAACACAGTTCAGTGGGAGTTCAGGGGAAGGGGGGTCTCCTCGACTGCAGGAGTTTAGCAGGGTGACAGCTGATGGGAAAAAGCGTTCCGGTGAGGACGGCGGCGGTAGTTCGGAACGGAAGGGAGAGCGGCGTGGTGAGAGGGAAATGGACCTGGTGGACTTGGGGTATAGCGCCTGTGCGGTGTAGTCTTGCCGACCACTCAAAGCGTATTTTACCAGTACTTGCCACATTCACCCTTTCACAACATCACCAGCGATGCAAAGCCCGATCAACAGAAGGACTAATGCATTCATACACATAAAGACAAGTCAATAACTC
>NW_023339807.1:806261-808680 GCF_004916995.1 Morone saxatilis
GTCTCTCGGATCCGTGACACGAGACCGTGGACTTTTGTGTCGCGATTTCGGTCTCGGTTTCAGAACCGTTACAGCCCTAATTTTCAGGTCACACTGACCTTTGACAGAGGCCAATTGCCAATTCATTCTTAAATAATGGCTAAAAACATGTTATTTTGAGTCAAAAGTATCACCAATTCATTGTCTGTCCAACCAATTGTCAAACATGGCCATCAACTTTTTAGTTATGTGAGGTCACAATGAAGTTGACCTTTGACCCCCAAAATGGAATCAGCTGAGTCCTTGAGTCCAAGGTCCTGCAACAGCAGATCCAAAGTCCTTGCCACAAATACACAAAATGCTATAGGGCAGTATAAAAAATATCATGATAAACCATCAAAAGAAACCCTGTGGTCCAGGTTATATTTTATAAGCAGAACTGTTACTGTTAACCCATATTTAAATAGCTTGACTAATTTTAATTTGTGGGCCTACTGTTATGTATGCATTGTGCAGACTTGTTATTGGCAGATGCTAAAGGATTCAGTCACAGAATCAGGAGCAAGAAATGTGATCAGGATGTCAATGAATTGTACAATAATTCAAAATATCACTTTTTCAGCACCACTACCACAGCAGCACAAATAGATCGGAATCAAAATCCAAACAGCGCCATGGTTTGACCGGATTTTCACAAATAATGGATCACTTGAGATTTCTGCAGAAAACAGGCCTTTTTTTGAAAGAAATCATATCAGTAGGGTTCCAAAGACATTCTAGCCTCAGCTAAAGCAACACTGATAATTCTGGTACTTTCCTGGTACTCTTGTCTTGTAAATTATCACATCTGGTCTCAGAATTTAACATTTTTCCTCTAGTTCTAGTTTCTTTTTTTTGTTATATGAAATCAAAACCACATCAGGCATAGTGTTCACCATTGTCATCATCTTATATCTTATTTTACATTTACCCAACATTTGCTAATACAAAGTATAGATGAGGCTGATGGGAATGTCCGTAGTTGTGCAGGTATTTGGTCATAAGCAAAAGTACCAAATTTCAAGGCCACCATCCAACATCCATGACATTACTCAGCCCTGCTGCCATCTGGCAAGAGATACAGAAGTATCTACTGACCTACCACCAGAAGTATGGCTTCTTCCCTCTTCCATCTTCTTCTCATCTGAGTCTGGCTCAAACATGTAGGCTATTCTCTCAGAATGAACTGTGTTCATTTTTGTTGCTTCACACAGTCCTACACCAGTTCCACATCACAATATATTAGCATCAATCATTACCCCACTATCACAAAGTGAAAACTTCCTCTTACAGCAGTGTCAGCCTGGATTCTTCCAGGAATAATTGCTACACTTATTTGGGATAACTGAAGATATCTAACCTCATTCATGTGAGGTGTGAAAAAGAAAGTTGAGTGGAAACAAAGTCCACATTCCATTACTGCCTATGTTGTTTTGCCTTTCTAATATACATATGTTTTTGACCCTTCCTCGTCCTCCCACACACCCGCCCACACTCATGCAAACACACAACGCCACATGGCCTGTGGCAAAACTCTCATTTCCCACAACTTGATCTTATGAAGCACCTCCGGAAAAAAAACATCTATGTGATAAAAGGGTGAGTGTGACAATAGCACTCGCTAAAACCCTGCAGCCCTGCTTACATTATAGGATAACAAGCTCCGATCCCGTTCAAATGTGGAAGAAGTTCTTTCTGTGACTGTGACCGAGTTTAAACCCTTTCATGTCATCTATGTAACATTTTAGTGCACTTCTGTGAATGAGAAGGGATACATTTATTACATTAACTTGTAAAAATGCAGTGTGTTGTGTGGAGTACTCGGCTATTGACTGGAGGGCCACAGTGGGTAAATAACCAGATTAATTAACTGATTATCGGCCTCTTCTAACAATGAAGCTGACACCCAAAAAAGTCTTGGCTTTTATGATTTCAACAAAAAACATTTTACAAAGATATTCTAAAACAAGAGATGTCCCGTAGATCATTTGTTCAGATGACGATTGATTCCACAAAACATCAAGAAAAGATATTCCTTTATTGATCCCCCAGAGGGATGATTCTGCATGTAGTATGCAGTATGCAGCGTGCAAGCTCTCTCTCACCCCCTCCACAATACACTGGACAAGCTAAAGAGCAGCTTCAGCAACAGACTCATTCAACCCCGCTGCTCTAAGGAACGATACAGAAAATCGTTCCTCCCCACTGCAATAAGACTTTATAACTCATCTGCCTCTGTCAGATCCACAATCACAGAACTGGACTAAATCTACCTGTGGAACATATACTTCATATCATATGTGATATGTGTTAATATAAACCATGGTGATATTATATATCATATTTATACAATATTCTTATCTTTTTCATATTTCTATTTCAGTCAGCCAACTCACGTTTG
>NW_023339807.1:808702-809091 GCF_004916995.1 Morone saxatilis
ATTAAAGCAGTATAGCATATTTAGATTTTGGCGTCTAGGCTCCAACCTCATCGTTGCACAGGCGATATATATGAAACATATCTACATTATCAATATTAATGTATTATATCTATGTGTATACATGTATATCTGTTTAGTCATCATATTATATATACATATTATTATTATTATATACTGTTATTAACAATAACACTTTATATCATATCATAAGTACTATTACCACCATCTTGCAACTATAACTTCTTTGCACCTTATCTACCTATTTATCTTTTATACCTCAAGTATTTTATTCTATTGTTGTGAGATAGATAGATAGATAGATAGATAGATAGATAGATAGATAGATAGATATCTATCTATCTATCTATCTATCTATCTATCTATCTATC
>NW_023339807.1:809116-809861 GCF_004916995.1 Morone saxatilis
ATATCTAATCTAACCACCAACCTACCACCTTACACCTAATATATAAAATTAACAGCTTATAAAATAAAATTAACAGGTAGCTAACAGTCACACATTGCGAAACAGGTAAACAGTGCCAAATGGAGTGGCGGTGCCAAGGTGAAATAAACTGTGCAAACATGGATGGTGCATTACAGGTAAGACATTGTTTCCATTGTTCTATTGTCTATATTGTCCTCCCAGAGCTGTTGTACAGTCTGAGGCCAAGGGGGGACGAAAGAGTTTTTAGTGTCTGTTGGTGAGCTGGATTGGGAACAGCCAGTCGGGTGCGAACACCACTCCTCTGACTGTGGAAGGTGTGGTGTGCAGGAGGAGTGGTGGCGTTGCTCCCAGTATGGGACAGCAGTTTGTCCAGGGTCCTTCTTTCTGCCACTGTCACAGAGAGTCCACTTCTGTTGCCCACTACTTGAGCCAGCTCCACTTACCAGGTCTGTCCAGTCGGACTGGGCGGTACTTTCCTTCTTGCTGGTCGGTTTCTTCCCCAGGGCATCCTGGGGCTGAGTCAGTTAAGTAAGCTGCACGGCTGCCCGAGCTAACTCCTGTTAGCGGTTTGCTACTTAACAATCTTTCCATCAGGACATTCTGTAAATGACCTGTGATACATTGGAAAAAAGAAGGCTTTTAAGATGATTTGTCTAAAACTGTAATACACACATGGATGCTGCTATTGTACAACATTATGCACAAGCAAACCATGGCTCTGCAG
>NW_023339807.1:809955-812136 GCF_004916995.1 Morone saxatilis
AGTGCTCCTAATGGCATTTTCAAGAATCCACCGGGCCTGAATGAAAACAACCAATCAGTGCTGAGAAAAATAGAAAGCTAGCTTTGAGTTGGTGGCAGGGTCCCAAAGCGTCTTTATTTGACACCCTGGAAATGAGACTCAACAATTAACTATCATTCTTGGCTCTGATTGGTTGCTTTCATTCAGGCCCAGTGGATTCTTACAAATGCCATTAGGAGCGCGAGGAGGAACATTAAGAACACATCTCTCATGTACTACTGTCAGGAAACGTTTCAGCAAATAGTTACGTTTATAAATGTTACCTAATGCAGCTTTAAAGATTTATTAGGTTACTTACATTACATTAAGTTAGTAAACTGTAAATAGTTGAGCCTTTTGGCCTTAATGGAGAATTGAACTTGTCAGTGCATGGTTTTATGTAACTGTAAGACATATCTAGAGGCCCATGTGGTCCAGATGTACGCCATATGACTGTAATGCTCAATCCCTGCAGGAAGTTGCAATGTAGCAATAGCAACAATTAACACCCAAACCCAGTGAATTCTACACAACCCTGCAATTTTTCTGCCAAATAAATCATAAGATTCACCAATAATAGCAGCCCCCCATGCAAAACAGTGAGTCACAAGTCACCAAACTACTTCCTCACTGGAACAAGTTGGCTTTGATTTTTAATGATAATAATGATTTTTTTATTATTATTATTATTCCATTGTGAAAAAGTGGCAAAAAAATTGTTGCATTATGCATCATAATTCTTTAGCAAAGGAGGAGGGACTGAATACTATTGTATACCGGCTGCTGCTGAATGTTTAATGTAAAACCATTCTTTCTCTCTCCCCTTGTGTCTTGTGCCAAATGCCAAAACATCTGAAGAAATCTATCTGGGCTCTTTTATGATTATAGTGCATTGGGTGTGGCACTTGTGGACACCTATTCTTGGTTACTTACTGTGTAATTATTTGCCTCTTGTCTTTAAGCATTTTGACACTATTGTAATGTAAGTCTGTTTGCACTATTAAAGACTGCAAATCAAACAGTGAGCTTCAGTCCTTTGTTCTATTCTGAAGTCTTCAGAAATGGTTCTGCTGTCAAGTCCTTAACATTCAACACTCTTTACAGTTTGCATCATTTGCCTCATTGTGACACTGATGGGCTGAAAGTTTGTTTGGCCATAGAGGCTTCAGTCTGCAGTAAAGACATGCTTGAAGAGGATTGCTGGGAGACAAATGTCATCGCAGCAGTCTCGTGTTATAAATACTGGATGCAGAGAGAAGAATAGAGGAGTTTTTAAGCCATACCCTGTCTTTATGATGCAGGTAATGGTACGCAAACTGCCGTCATCATTTTTGTCAAGTATTTTCCATCTCCCTCATCCAGCTCTGGCCCTGGATCAGACAGGCAGGTGGCCTTGCCCCCCCTCTCCTCCAGCCTGAGGCTAGCTCCGAGGCATTCGTGCTGCCTTAACCCTGCTGTTTGCCACTGGGATAGAGGACTCTCAAACTGGGTCAGCAGATCCATCAATATTACACGATGTGGAGCCTATTAGAAAATGAATTCTTCATGCCAACAAAAAAGGGAGTTTTACCTTTCCAACTGCTGCGGGGTTTGGGCCTTTCACGCACAGACTATTCAAATTCTGACAGCAAAACCAGCATGCAGGACTGTCTTGTCCATCTAATCCTACATTCACAGAGACTAGCACAGTATGGAATGAGCCATGCAGTGATTACCACACTTGGGCTTGACTCAGTTTATCTCAAATTTATATGTTAGTATTTATTGTTTTTAAAAAAGCCATACTGTACCTGTAACTTTGAGTAACATGGAAATACCCATACATACTATCCAACCTTTAAGAGTGAGACTTGCAATGTTGTTCATTTTCCTAATTATCAAGAGGTTCCATGAAAACACCCAAATACATTCTTCCGCCTCTCAATACTTTCTGACTTCCCCACCCTATCTGTGGCATTTCAACAAAAAACTTTAAAGATGGCTCACAAAGGCATGTAAGAAAACTATATATAAATATATACAAGTAGGCCTAATTGTCATTTCTGTTAAGAAAACTAAATTATATTGTTATTTTTAAAGTTTAGATTATTATTTAAGATATAAAGTAGAAGAAACATAGTTGATTGTTGAGCGTCATTGTTGAGTGTCATTCCCAGGTTGTTA
>NW_023339807.1:812236-820807 GCF_004916995.1 Morone saxatilis
TCACATTTACACAGTTACACATTGACACCTGGAAGCCCAGTACACCCACAGTGGTGGTCACTTTTCCCACCCCACCCAGATTCATCGTGTCTCTCTGGGGAATTGAACTGATTGAACTCACCTTAAGGCCACCATTGCCCAGGGTGGTGGGTGGTGTAATTGCATAATTTTCTCTCTCCCCTCCATAGATCTCTTATTTGCTGGGTTCACATGCATGCTCACAAATAGTATAAGTTTTGGTTCAGGAGTGTTCTCTCTTTTTACCCTCCCAACACAAATATGTGTCTTGATACAGAAATATAAAATGAAAGAGACACGGAAAGAGTGTGAGAAGGCTGGCATAAACCAAAACTAAACTTTATTTTGTGTAGGTTATTAATTAAATTAGATTATTATTCAGCCTTGGTAGCTTAATTATATCGTTTCCCTGCGGCTTGGTAGCACATGTTCCTAGGCCCAGTACCTGTCTGTGTTTCTGGAGTTTTTTACAATTTTTTTCAGACCAGGGTGTCCTTCTAATTAACTTTCTGGCAACAGTTTTTGTTTGTCCCTTTCCTGTTTCAACATGACAATACCACCAAGAACAAAGCCAGCTCCATAAAGAAATGCTTTTCCAAGTTGGGTGTGGAACAATTTGCATAGAGCCCTGCCCTTAACCCCCCACTATTGAGATGAACTGGAATGGACGTGTTTCACAGCAGCCATTCTGACATGAAATAGTTACCAACGATACTGATTAAGGTCAGACAGAGACAGGATGCTGATATTTGGGGCTATTATATTGGCTCACTGGAAAGGCTCTGCTACACTAAATGAAACAGAAACCTAATTGGTATCATTGTTAACACCTGAGTTTACTCATGTCAAAATGGCTGCCATGAAAAAGTTCCAGAGGACTGCAACCCAGGCCTCACCAATGCTCTAATGGCTGAATCGAGGCCCAATTACCAACCGGCAAAAGTGTGGAACTGCCCCAAGGCCCCCAACCTCTAGGGGCACTGAGTCCCACATTTACTAGTTCCATGGATTTTTGGTAATATGATTCCTTGTAAATTTGTTTGGGAATTCTAAAGTACAATATAAACTGGGTCCTGCATTGTTGTCTTGTAGAGGCAGCCTGTGTAAAAATCTAGTTTGTGCTTCACATGGTTCATATTCCTTAATAAAATTCAGTCAGCCAACTCCAGAGGACTAACTAGATTGTATTGTAAATGTAGAATACATGCAGAGCAGATATTTGATTTCTGATGTCAGCACTCACCATAAGCAAGCTCAGCACAGCAGTAGGTGGGGCAGTGTCTTCCTCAGGGAACAGTAGAGTCAGAGCCTACAGGTGGATGCTGGGGATACACCACTGACACCTTCATTGAAAAAGGGTGTTTTGGATCCTTATTTCAGTGAAAGGAGTATCCCACATTTGCAGAGGACCAATTCATTGTTTTGCAGGTCACAAGTAAGTCTTTGCACTCACATCTCATGTCAAGACAGTCAATCCCATGTCCTAATAATTTGTTCTTCAACAAATGTAATATCATTTTAAAGGTCCAGTGTGTAATATTTAGAGGAGGATCTATTGTCAGCAATGGAATAGAATATTCATTGATATGTTTTCATTACCTGATAATAAGAATTGTTTTATTTCTATTAGCGTAGAATAAGCTGTTTTTGTCTAAAGAGGGAGCAAGTCGCTTTCCATGGACGCCAGCATTTTAATCTGCCATGTTTTACAATAGCCCAGAGGGGACAAACCACAAGCTGTAGATTGGACCTCTCACATTTTTTTGCGAGTTTCGCAGCACCGTAGTTTCTTATACATGCGTCACAGCCCTTTCTCATACCCAGGTCGTCATATACAGTGCAATCTTCAACTTTGCTAGATGCCACTAAATCCTACACACTGGTCCTTCAAGAACAGAGAAATATATGAAAGATGCCATATTATACCCTTTTTCAGGTCTACACCATTATATGTTGGGTCGACTAGAATAAATGTACATGCTTTAATATTAAAAAAACCCACCATGATCATTCTTATACTGTACATCGCTGGATATTTAGAAGAGGATTTCTCGAAACAGAGCCTGTGGTACGGAAAACTAGAGGTGTATAAACGGATTATAGATAGATTTTCATCTTTAGGGTTTGGGAAATGTATCAAGTTTTTTCAAGTCAAAAGGCTCACGTCCATCGGAAGTCAAGTTAATTTGCAAGTCTTTTTATTTCGTCAAGTCGAGTCTAAAGTCATGTGAAGTTCTGTTTAATTAAAATACATGGTTGATTTCTAGGCATATAATAACACTGCTATAGAGTATAAGGAAAGGGGTAAGTGGGTTAATAGGGGCCCAATAGAACATTTGGTTCCCCCAAACAAATCCCAGGTTTCAAACTTCTTTGGAAAGTCTTTTTAGAAGAGTGGAATTAATGTTCAAATCACACATGGTGCAGCTGGGCTCAGGAGGTAGAGCAGATTGTTCACTAATCAGAAGGTTAGTGGTTCGATCCTCCCAATGCATGTTGAACTGTCCTTGAGCAAGATACTGAACACCAAACTTGCTCCTGATGCTGTGTCATGAGTGTGTAAGTAAAGCGCTTTGAGTAGTAAGAGGACTAGAAAGATCACATGTGGGTGCAATGTCCATATACTTTTGGTCAGTCTACCTCCACCTCGAAACTTGTGCATCGAAATCTCACTGCATCCGGAGACAAGGAAAGAGAGACAGAATGCCACACGTGAAAGGGAATAGCAAATCAGTGTCATTTGTAACTTTTGCTTTCATTCTTTTCTCTGAGAGGCTGAAGACGGAGGCAGATAACCTGTTTGATATTCGAAACCACATCCAGTCTGAGCCAGAGTGCGAGTGGAGGCACAGGAGGGGGAAGCCAAAGCAGAGGGGGAGAGGAAAAATACATAAGAGTGAGGAAGAAAAAACAAAACGGGGGGGGGGGGATAAGAGAACTAAGGCAGCGAGAAGAAGAATGGCTGCTGTGAGGTGGATTCATAGAGTCAATACACTCAGTTTGTCTCAGGTAGTAAGAACACCTATATATCTAGAGGGAGAGAAGAAAAAGAGAAGGAGGGAAAAGACAAAGACCGCAAAGAAGAGCCAAGAGAAAAAAAGAATGGATGGGGTGGTAAGAGATAGAAAAACAGACATGAAAGACAAATATACTGATAAACCAACGAAGGAATCAACTCACAGCACTACGTGGAAAAATGCACGGCACCTGGGCAGACCATAAAAATGGAAGGAGGACGGGAAGAAAAAACACCCGCAGCTGAGGATGAGAGGGGAAGAGAAGAAAAAAGAGGAGATGGAGAGAGTAGATTACTCCGCTCTCTCCTGCACTATTCTTCATTTTAAGCAGCTTGTTGACCTTTCCAGTCAAGCCTGTAGGTGTAGTTCAGATTCTGCAGCAGTGCCTGCAGTAATTTAGGTGAGAACTCGTGCAGCGGGGAAGCGAGCCAGAGCGGAAGGAGGAGAGAAAACAAAGAAGTAGGGATAAAGAGGGAGACAGACAGGAACGGAGAGATAGATGGGAAAAAAGAGAAAGAGGGGATGCTGAGGCCACGAGGCAGTGAGCGCTTCCAAATGATTGCCTCTCATAAGGTTGTGTTTTATACCGCCTCAGATTTACTGTCCATTTATGGGAGCGGTTATTAGAGTGTCCCAGCTTGGAGCGCCGGGGCTTTGGGGTGATACCTCAGTTTAAAGCAGCGAGTTGAACCAGGAATGGAAGAGTGGAGGTACATAATTCACACTCTAGTACCACCCTGGAAAGACAGAGGCAGGCAATCACACACTGGGCAATCACAAAATGGTCGAGAAACGCTTCATCAAACGGTAAAACTAGCTGTCAGGCAAACCTCTAAAAGCTTTGACTGCCACAGGGCCCGAGGTGATCACACACCTGGGGTTGTGCACTGTCAACACTGTGTGTGTGTGTGTGTAGATGTGTAGCTGTGTGTGTGTTTGTGATATTGTTATATATATAAAGTAGGAAGTCAACAGTGTTTTTTCTGACTGCTTTTTGGATCTGTGGACAGTGTCAGTGTGTGAATATGTAGACTTGTCATAGAAAAGGGCAAGAAAATAAGTGATTGATAAAGTAAGTGTGTGTGTACGTGTGTGTGTTTGTGCAATATATTCTCACAGCCAATAGCTATAGTTTGTACATGTCTCACAATAAAAACATCATCATCTCAGAAATAGCTTAAACTGCAGCTGCAGTTACACCTACATATGTTATTTAAAGCTGGATGTCAAGGGTACAACTTTTTGTCATATTTGCTGAAACTTTTACTATATCCTGACAGTAGTTCTTTAGATGGATAATCTGTGTCAACATATAGTTAAAGTTTCAGCAAATATGACAAAAAGGACATTGTACTTTAATACTTAGTTATGCATTCAATCTAAACAAGTAGTTTGTTCATATAAATCCAAAAAAACTCCAATGGACCATCTTCCAAACTATGTTTTAATCTATTAACATCTAATACCTACTGTAACATATGTATTACTGACAGTAGGTATTACAGACACAGGTAATTGAAGCAGTTTATATAAAGCGGATCCACACATTTGGTCCAGACTGATGACTCAGAAGAGGCTGAATAGCACAGTGAAGGGAAGGAGCGTTCTACTGAGCGTGTGCACAGCCCATACTTCCCCTTCACTTTACATGTCTGAAGCATCATTATCCAGTTCCTTTACACTGCGGACCCGATTCCAACCTTTTCTATCCTGGATTATCATGTGAAAAGCTGCTATTTCTCATCAGGCAGGCTCTTCAATTGGGAACAGATGTTTTCCCCTCCCTGGGAAATGATTCGCTCCTTAGTGACAGAGGGTGGCGGCCCCTGCTTTATTACTCACATAAAAAGCCTCTTAAATGACAGCATTCAGAGGAAATATAGGCCTATATTCATTCTTTAAATTTGGGGCCAAGTGGTATAGAAATAATTACACAGAGTGAGTGAGTCTCTGGCGGCTCAGAGAACGTGTCCTTAGCCAATTGCCAGCAGCGCTGAATATCTATTCGAGGGACAATGTTAAAGCCACATGCCCCCAGGTATAATGACTATTCAACACACATATCTGGGGAATGGATTCAGCACCAACCCTTAAACTGCTACGGCTCCTGTGTGTCTTTAGACAGATCATACCTGTTCTGAAGGATCATTTATAGGACTGTATGAGTCTACGGCCCTCTTCTGTCACTAACACTTTGCTAGTGCTTAGCTCAGCTGGTATGGTATGAGGCTGCAGTTCAGGTTTTTAATATCCTTTTTTAGTGGTTAGCAGTAGGAAAACAGCTCTAGAACAACAGGTTAGGAATTTCAGATCTTCATAATTTTTGATACACACATTTTGGATTTGGTTGACACGGCTGTGGCTCAGAGGCAGAGCGGATCGTCCCCCAATCGGAAGGTTGTTGGTTTGATCCCCGGCTCCTCCTGGCACGTGTCGAAATATCCTTGAGCAAGATACTGAACCCCAAATTGCTCCCGATGCATAGCATTGGTGTGTGAATGTGTGTGGGATGAGTTAGTTTCTGTTGAGGACTTGCCATCGCTGTGTGAATGTGTGTGAATGTGGCATGTAAAGTAAAAGGCGTTTGAGTGCGGCAAGACTAGAAAGGCGCTATACAACGTACATGGTCCATTTCGCATTTACAATATAGATTAAAAGAAAAAGTGAATCTGTATGTCTTTCTTTGTGTCCAATATTGCCATTGTGCAGACCCAAGAGACATTTTGTAATGTGTTCGTATGGGATAAAATGAGTAACCACTAGTGACTAACAGCTAATTATAGTCTGATAAAGAAAAGGCTGTATCTCAAAAACTTATATCAAATGCTTGGTACTATTGGATTCAAAACAGCTTCATTGTCAATAATATGCGCTTTTATCCAGTGTAAATATGATATTTAACATATTGACTGAAAATCAACTTTGTCTACAAATTAAAGCCATAATATGTAACCTTTCTACATTTAAATATCTATAAACACTAGAGCTATGTTCTTTATGTAGTTGAGTTGTGTTCTACATTATCTCAAATATTTCCACCAATGTTCAACCTCAGAGAAATCTGTCATTTTATTCAGGTAACGCTACATTTCACCGGTCCCCTGTCAATGGCGTCATATCCCATTTGTGCCTGCGACAGCGTTGTGGCTGTCTGCCAGAAGCTGTCATAAACTGTCTTTTTATCCAGTTTGAAGCTACATGTTTACCATCCACTGTTTAGATCTTGGTGCTTTTTAACTTTTTTTTTTATGATTCACACACTGCTACATTGGAACTCATTTATCTTAATAAATTTCACTTTTCAGTATAAAGGATACCCTTAATATGTGACCACTGAGTAGATCTAAATTGCTAGTGTTAAAGGGGTACTCCAGTGATTNNAGTTTAACAAAACTACTTGGTTAGGAGGACATCGTGATTTAGGTTTAAAAAAATAGATTACATTACATTGCAATTGACATAAAGCAAGTCCTGTACGTAACATGATGAAACATGATGCTTAAAATGACTTTTGGTTTCACACAGGATACAACCCCTGGTCTCCTGGGTGAGTCCTGTGTCTGTTTGATCTATCTATCTACCCCAACCACCTCCAAGGGGCATAACAAAACATCCAGATTCGAGTCCAGTCTCAAAATGTTTTTTCTAGGATCTTGGATTTGTTGTACTGGTATTTTCAATTGACTTGTCAGCAATATGTTTTTTTTAAAGTAACTTCCTCTTTCAAAACACAAGTGATGAAGCATTGACATTGATTGATTGGTTGATTGATTGATGCAACCGTATGCCTTGCTCATCTCATGGGCAATGGCAAAAGCATTCTTGTTTTTCTGTGTCAGCCTTGACTCTCTCTCTCCTCTCTCTCTCTCTCTCCCTTCTCTCCATTTGGACTCGGTCTTGACTTGGACTGGAACCTCTTTGGACTCATTCTCCACTAGGCCTGGTACTGGACTTTTCTTGGACTCAACAAAGGTTAACTACAGCACTGCCATACAATTGGAGGACTTGCAAAAGATCAGATAAAAAACCAACAACGGTTAAAATTAAAGCAGCAGTGATCGAGATATCACGACTTTTAGGGCCTAGTATGGGTCATGCACCAAATACAATGGATCCTACATTGGTCCTCTAACACATAATCTTTCATTAGAGCCTCTCTGCCTGGTAAATGCAAAAAGGAAAGTGTCAAGCCAAACCCAAGATCTGGTAAAACGGTAAAAGGCTTGTAATTGTACAGCGCCTTTCTAGTCTTCCGACCACTCAAAGTGCTACATGCTACATTCACCCATATTCATAAAGTGATGGCAAAGGCCATCACGAAAAGAAACTAATTCATTCACATTCATACACTGATGCAGGAGCACTTTGGCTTTCAGTATCTTGCTCAAGGACACTTCGACATGCGGTGGGAAGAGCCAGGGATTGAACCGCCTACATCCTGAGCCACAGCCTCACTTTTCGCTTCCCCTCAAACTTTACAAGTCAGTCTTTCTAGAGCCACAGGATAAATAACACTGCTGTCTAGGATCTTTATGTTTAAAAATGTTGAAAACAAGTTTTGATTAAACAACAGTAACAGGATTATAGGTGGAATTATGATCCCTTCCACTTATGGAATAGATACTACAAATTCTTCAATATGCCATTACAACTTGGCCTTTCAACCACACAGTCAGGTGACTGAATTTACAGTATGTTTTTGTCTATGAGAAAATATTATCTTTGTCTTTCTGATTCTGTTTGATACTTGCAAACAAACTGTTTCATTTGTCTTTTTGAGCTTATTATAATAACAATTATTTTTAATTTATCTGTGTGTATCAGTGTATCTTAGATCATTTCCTTGGTTGACTGACCTCGGCTCTTGGGGTCTAGGATTAGCGTGATCCCACCAAACTTGTTTTCCCAATATGTTAATTTCTGCTTGTGTTCCTGCTGTCAAAATTCAAATCAGTCCACCATGAACAAAACATGTTGCTCCGAGCTGCCGAATGATTCCTCTCAGCAGACAACACAGCCTTTCCCTCCCCCAGCAGGCTCATTATTCATTTTCAGAAACTTTAAAAAAAAAAAAAGAAGAAAGAAACAACATTTTTAGAATGATATTGCTTTTGCTGTCCCCATCAATCAATGGTTATCAAACCAGCGTTTTCTCTCCCTCTCGGCTCAAATATTGTTTAATCAATGTAACGTCACAGGGCTGAGAGGCTCGGGCTGCACTGGGAGCCGCAGATGAAACAGGTTAGTATTTGCATTGCACTGCTTGGGGTACAATATGATTTATGGAATATAGCCCTTGCACGGCACAGTGTTGGAAATGTCTTCTCTCATTTAAAGGCAAACCTCGAAAACAAACAATACGTGATTGCCACTTACTTCTATTTGAGGGACTGAAAACAGATTTTCATCGGGAACGGGTTTCTCATTAGCATAGAAATGAATATGATGACAGATAATGAATATATGCCTCTTGATGCTTCATAGCCATCCCAGAATGATCAAGTGTAGAGGCAGGGGGAAAGAAAAAAAAAAAAAA
>NW_023339807.1:820907-824176 GCF_004916995.1 Morone saxatilis
AACCCCAAATTGCTCCGGATGCTGTGCATCAGTGTTTGAGTGTTTATGAATGATTAGTTTCCGTTCTGGTGAGCAGTCGGCACCTTGCATGGCAGCCACTGCCATCAGTGTATGAATGTGTGTAAATGGAGTGAGTGTGGCATATAGTGTACAGTGCATTGAGTGGTTGAAAGACTAGAAAGTTGCTATATAAGTACAGTCCATTTACCATATTGTGTGACCTGACTGGAACATTTACATAGGCATTTGATTTTATAATATTGAACTTATAAGTGGTTTAGAAATAAGTTTGCCCTGTGCAAAATACAAATATTCACAACATAAATGTCAGAAAAACTAAATTATGATGAAAAAAAAATTCAGATTAAAAACTGAGACAGTAAAAATTTAAAAACTGACATGACACCAAAAAATGCAAAAGTACTGTGATCTTTTTCTATATGAAATATACAAACTTGATCACAAGCAAATAAGTCTGAATGGAATCGATCCGGTTACATTCAGTCAGACGTGATCCATGCATCTGGACTGCTCAGACTTTGATTAATTTAATTTGAGCAACTTAAATATAATTATTTGAACAATGAAAAAAAAAGGGGGGTTCTCAACCTTTTTGGTGTCAAAGACCCTCAAATTGATACATGCCGCGGACCCATATATGATAGAATGTCTCAAGGATCATCGTCGGTATTGGAGCCCACATCCGCCAATGTTACTAATAAAAAGGATTCTGTCATTATAATAACAACGTTTCTCAAAATATTGACTTAGTATCTTAAAATAATGAGTATGTTTCTCAATATTTTGACTTAGCATCTCTAAATAACCGGACTTAGTATCACAAAATCAAAATACTGAGAAAGTTTCTCATTATTATGATTACATATTCTTTTTTTCCAGTCACATTGGGAAATGGCCTACCATAGATAAGAGATCTACAGTAGATTCCATTCAGCAGATTAACTGTGTGAAAATAATAGTATTTTATTGTGACACACAGTGAAAGCTTTTAACAACTAAACAGAGGAAGTGGATATTTAATTAAAACTATGGTGGCCTTGAAGTGCATGAAAATAAAGAGTGAAAACTATGAGATATTACATTTATTATTTTTTTAGCTTCTAAAACGAGAATTAACTGCATGTGGAGAACATCTGCTGAACCATGTACCTGTGATTTGTGCGATTTCTCACTCTGGATGGTACTTCATCAGAGTCACTCTGCTGCTCAAAGCTAAATAAACTGGAAAGTGCTGTAGGATAATCTTGGGAGCAGGTGAACAAGTTGCTGAACAAGGTTGTAGCAGCAGCACTATAGACTCTCAGCAGGCACAGAGCAAAAATAGGACATCTACATTATGCTCCCATTTTGTATCTATTTGCATACAGATGATACCTACATATGTCACAACAAGGAACATTCTGCTTAATTACACCAGCTCTGTTTACACTGATTTAAAAGGGGTCAGTGTCTAACAAGCCCATACTGAGGACTCTGATTATACAATATTTTTGTGCTTTAGTAGTATTAAATGGTGTATCTGGTTTCCAGTCATCCCGCTGACTGTAGCTGTGTTGGCACTGCAGCACAATGAGGCAGATCCCAGTAAAGATTACATATGGATGTGGCCCTGTCTCCCACTGTGACAGCTTCAGCTCTCTCGTAGGCTCCATAGGGGAAGCACAGCACTGACACATCGGCTCACATCTCCCCTCCACTACCCGCAGAGACTCCCTCACAAACAACATCAAACGCACAGCTACAACTGCCTCCACCTATCACGTATGCCTCCTTCGTGTCAAGGATCGTGAGTAAGGTGGGGTGGGGGTGGGGCGGTTCACACTGAGCCTCTATGATCGGCTGGATCAATGTAGTCAACATAGGAGGAACAGAGGAAGGCAATAATGTTTTGGTTAATTACACTTAGTGACTTATATACATCTGAGCATTTTAGCGTATCCTATAGGCAGCAGCCATCTCCCTCACCTGATGAAGAATTGGAATACAGCAGACACAGGGAGTTAATGAGTGTACAAATGCTGTTAATATGCATCAAATACACACATTTAAAGGTCCAGTGTGTAACATTTAGGAGGATCTATTGTCAAAAATTGAAAATAATATTTATAAGTTAGTGTATAATCACCTGAATATAGGAATTGTTGTGTTTTCGTTACCTTAAAATGAGCTGTTTTGATCTATCCTCTTCTACGGAGTCCGCCATGTTGAACTGCCATGTTTCTACAGTAGCCCATATTGGACAGACCAGACACTGGCTCTAGATAGGTTTGTGTTGACCCTCTTGACGTCACCCATTGGTTTGTGGAGTACCATTTTGAATCCTCGAGTTTGACATTGCGGTTGTTGCTATGACAGTTTGACGGAGCCAGCTGAGGTGACTTACTGTGAGTTGAATTGCTCTCATTGGCTGCCTGGTCACACACAATCTCGTATTACAGTACACTGAAATATGTTTCTGAAACCATTTTAGGTGAGAAATAGCAGTAACAGAATCTTGATTATTATTATATATTTGATCAGCACTCCTACTCAACTCTGTCTGTCTCTCTCTGTTTCAATCTCTCTCATCTGTTTCTCCTCTCCTCTCATCTCTCTTCCCCCCAACTGGCAACGGCAAGAACAGACCACCCACCATAGAGCGAAGGTCCTGTCCTGAGGTTTCTTCTGTTAAAAGGCAGTTTTATCCCTTGACCCCCCGTCACCAAGTGCTTGCTCATGGTGGTACTGTTGGGTCTCCTGTAAATGCATTATAAAGGAGTTCCGGTCTAAGACCTGCTCTATTTGAAAAGTGTCCTGAGATAACTTCTGTTTATGAATTGGCGCTATACAAAAATTGAACTGCCTAGTTTGACATTTGATGGTGCGCTGAGCTGGACGGACTCACAGAAAATGACCTGTTAATCACAAGGTAGCCACGCCCTAAAGTATACCCTGCTTTATGATCTATTTTACTCTAAACGGGACCATCATTTATTAAATGAACATCATGCTGTATGGAAGAAGACTGAAACTAGAGACTGAGACCATAAACTCATTAGGAAACTGTTTACAAAGCTCTTAGGAGAAACTAGGGTTGACCATGCAAATAAATGACAGTAATAGACAGAGCTTTGTGAAGTAGAGCTAACTTGGGGAGTGTCTTAAACTTGTCATTCTATGTAAAGGGCCAGCAGGGGGAGCTCTATTGGCTGCAATAAAATAAATAAATGAATACCATGGCTTATGTTATTATATATATTTCTCACTTG
>NW_023339807.1:824201-829361 GCF_004916995.1 Morone saxatilis
AAGCATGGTATTTTATTTATTTTATTGCAGCCAATAGAGCTCCCCTGCTGGCCTTTACATAGAATGCAGTTTAAGACACTCCCAAGTTAGCTCTACTTCACAAAGCTCTGTCTATTACTGTCATTTATTTCATGGTAACCCTAGTTTCTCCTAAGTGCTTGGAAGGCAAGCAGTATTCAAATGGTTGCAACTTCACCATTAGATGCTACTAAATCCAACACACTGGACCTTAAAACAGCAGGGTCTCAAAGGATTGTAGAGGCTGTAGCTATCAGCAACAAAAAAAGACTATCATTTAATTATTACAACACTTTTTAAGACTGACTTTTGATCAGTGGGAACAGCCCTATTTCATTTGCAATGTTTTTTTCTGAAGTCAACTAGAAAATCAAAGTCATGGATGGTCTGTGAATTCATGACCAGCAGTATAATTATATAAGTATCTAAAATAATTATATTGTTCAGGGAAGTGATACTGACAAATAATGATATATATATATATACATATCTCAGAGGTGGGACCAAGTCATTGTTTTCCAAGTCACAAATAAGTCTCAGGTCTTTGCATTCAAGTCCCAAGTCCTAAACTTTGAGTTTCAAGTTCAAAACAAGTATAACAACAGTTTAACAACAAAAAGAATTAAACAAAATGATCTTATTATATATTTTGGTGCTTAGTAACATAATGTTAGTTATCTCCTGTAACTTGATGTCAGATTGATTCAAACAAAGTGGATCTGAGGAATTATGTGTCTACTTGCTGTTAAAATTAGTTGATTTAGTCAATGAAGGGAAACAAATTAATTCATGGTACACCTTGTAAATGAAATATCTGCTTTCCCAGCACATACGTCTGTCCCAATTCCTTATATGTATTAATAGTTTAAAGTATGCGCTATGTACTAATGTTGACAGTGCTCTATTTTGGCAGTTAGTATACAATAAATCGACGCTTTTGCACCATCTGGAAGAGACGAGGCACGACAGAAAGTCAACAAAAGTGTGACTTGGTGAAGTTTTGTGGACTCTTTTGGTCGCTCTTTATTACCTCACCTGACGCTGATACCATTCTTTTGACTTAAACATTCTATTGAATTTTAAGAAAGCTCCAGAATTTTACAACGTTTATATAAATATTTACACATTATAAATATATTAAATTGTTTTTAATTTAGTATTTTAATAGCTGCTAAGATATTAAGTAATTCACGCAAATAAATGTAAATTTTGAATTATTTAATTTATCTTTTTCATAGAACACATCAGAATTATGACCCATAAAACCCTTCACTCTAGCCTGAACATTTATTCATAGGGCGGCTTATTATTCTGAACAGAACGTCTTTCTTGTGATTTAGAAATACTTTTCCACTTTGCCTTTGAATCCCACAGGCAACCCTAACAAAAGCTAACAGGAGCCTGAGGTTTTTTGATCGAACCCCCTTAAAGAGGAAGAAAAGAGAAACTTTTTGACATCCCACAAAAAGGTTCAGTGGGTGGACCATAAAACGGCCTTCTCAAAACCATACCTTTGTACCTTTAGGTTACATGACTGTGGGATTTATACCGTTTTCTTCATAATTTCTCATCCTTCTTTGGTGTTTTCTTTCCTTTGCTCAGCGCTGTGTGCTTTACTGCAGCTGGCATTGTGACCTCTGACCTCTTGACTGCGCCCGGCTGTGAAGCTGATGTCAAAAGAGGGCATCTCCCTGCAAGCGCTCTGGCCAGCAAAGACAAAAGCACTCTTGGTGAAGGAATCATTAATGTTTCAAAATAGTGTTTTTGCTAGTACAATATACTCCTCTCAGCGCTGCTTCCTGCCTGCACGGCTGCACCTGATGAGCCACTGCAGAGTTTTTTATTGCAGCTCATCTGAACTTTGCAGTGGAATGGAGTCTGCTGGAGAGAGCTGAAATCATCTCATGCTGGGTAGACATTTTCACCTTGAATGGCTGCTATCTTTTTCCCTCTCACACACAAATAGCCACTCAAACATGCATACAAAACAAGGTCAACAACATGAACATCAGCTTTTGTTCAAAAGAGGAGAGAAGATGGATATTGTGGAAAAAAAAAAAAGGTTGAACCCTTTATTGGGCCTTCCTAAGTATCCTTTTGGAACCTTGATTAACTTGTCGCTTGTTCTATTTACCTCAGAAGTCCGAAGTTGGAGCAGGGAATGACATCATAACCGAGCTAGCCGTGTTCCTATTGGAAAACCAAGCTCTAGCCAGGTTAGCCATTAGTTATTGTTAGCAACACCTGATTTTGATGATGGTTAAAAGATGAAATATACATAGGTTGATATACTACAATATTATCCAGTTTCATTTTTTTCTTTTCATCTTTGTAATAGTGCACTAAATAGTCCAATGTTAGCTTACTCAAGAGCAGACGATGTACCCTCTTTCATCCCCTGACCAGCGAGAAACATTTTTGGTAGGAAAATAAAAGCCTGTATAAAGAGGTACAATGCAGCACTGTACCATTAGTGTCGGATTTATTGAGAAAAACACTAAAATGCTTAATTTCAAATGTTTAGAATACATCACTAAATACATGGCAAACTATTTTTTGTCATCAAGCAATAACAAGGCAGCATTGCAGTTGCATCTTTTTGAAACTCTAAGTTTCACTTAGAGTTTAGTTAGAAACATGAGCTTTTTTATGCCAGTTAATAATCACATTGAAAATAGGAATATTGAATATAAAATGTGGAACTGACATTTACATTTTATGTTGAATTTATTTTAGGAATTATGCATGACTGAATGAAATTACTAGGTGGTTCTTTGTTTATGTCAACTTATGCGATGAACATACATTTTCTGCAGCATTCTAGCAGGGAGAGGGCAGGAAAAAGTCTTTACAAAATTCAGATTAAAGACACACTATGCAACTGCAAAGAATTCACATTTGTTAAATTGAGGCGCTGCTGAGGCGAGTGAAATTAGTCCAGCTTCAATCTTATGTCTCCTTTTAGACCCTCGCCCATCATTGTCAAGGGCAGGTGTGCAATTGACTCTGTTATTGTGTGTGTGGCTTTCTTCTTTCAGCTCTAAATCACTGCTTTCATCGCTCCGCTCGGCTACTTATGAGGCAGTCCATTTGTGGGAACCAAGTACCTCTAGCACTCTCCTCTGGCTCTGATTTGAGCGAATAAATTCACACAATGCGGCCATTGGTTGAATAACAATTGGCAAACAACTGTGCTGTGTGTGTGCGAGTGTGTCTGCAGCGATGGGGAGAGATGCAGGTAGAGTCAGAGACAGGTATGATGAGTGATGGATGTTCACAATAACACATTTGTTTTGTGCTATTATCCCGCCACTGTGTTTGTTCTTGCATGTATTTCATCACGGTATCCCCTCTGACCTCAGCAGTGGGTATTTTGTAGATTAACTTTAACGTAATTAACCCACGAGTGCCTTTCTGCCTGTCTATTATAAATGCGTGTGTGAACACGCGCAATGACTGCTGATCGCACACGTCCAGGCACACATGCAGCGGGTCCACTGATTATTTTTCCACTGCTGTAAATCTCAGCTAATTAAGACTGATGAATTAATTGGCACTCTTGTAAACAATTGGTTTGTTTGAGCAAAGGTTGTACAGAATTTAAAGACCTTCTGTCAACCTCATTTAAGAAGTAACTGGTTGGTCTGTGGTCTACCTGGAATGTTAATGATCCCTCAGAGATCCCCCGGTTGGCTCACAGCCTTTCTGCTGTCACGCACATAAAAACAAGCCAGATAGCTATTCAGAGAAAATGCCATCTATCACTGCAACATCAAGTTTATATAGCAAACATATGTGAACAACAAGCCATCAGAAGCACCGTCCCAAAGGCCTGGCCAGCTGAGAGCCAGCCCAGAGTGTTGGGTCAGTGTTGAAAATAGAAAATGAAATGGTTAAATCAAAGAGAAAACAACACAGGGAAGCTACAGAACTGTAGACCGTCAGCCCCCTTACCTGATGATATTGTAATGCTGGTTACTCTTAGTGTTAACTAGTAACTTCATACTGCCAATCTTAAAGCTGCAGTAGGTAATTTTTATAAAAATATGAGGTGCCTGGAAAGCTCACCTGGTAGAGCTGGCGCCCCATGTACAAAGGGGTTTTAGCGGCCATGGGTTTGAATCTGACCTGTGGCCTTTGCTGCATGTCATCCCCTCTTTCCTGTCTATAGTCAGCTGTCCTATGGGAAAAAGCCCCCAAAAAGTCATATGACATATCGTATTTGATGAAACTTTCACTATATCCTGACAATAGTCCATGAGACAGATAATCTGTGAAAAAAATCAGGTTCTTCTGGCTCCTCCTAGTGCTCCTAATGGCAATCTACCGTGCCTGAACAAAACCAATCAGAGTCAAGAAAGATATGAAGACACTTTGGGCTTGAAGATTTTATTGTTGAGTCTCATTCGCAGCGTCTGTATTTGACTCCCTGGGTAAAAGATTGAACCATCAACTATCTTTCTTGGCTCTGATTTCACAGAATATCAGAGGACAGAGGACTGACTGATACAGGTTTAGATACATGAAACGTGAGATGTATTCTCATTGACTGGGGAAGCTTGAGTTTGACAGCTGAGGGGTTAATCATTCTTTCAATCTGAAAGGGGCCAATATAACGAGGAGGGAGTTTTCTAGTAGTGAAGGGAATTATTTTGGCTCGGCTCACTAAAAAGAGCCGGCTCTTTCGGCTCCCAAGTGGCTCCTCAGATTTTTTGTTGCTTAAATTTATTTATTACCAAATTAATTCAATTCAATTCAATTTCATTTGTATAGCGCCCATTCATAGTATCCGGGGAACGTTATTCCTCAGGACACTTTTCCAAATAGAGCAGTGTTAGACCGAACTTCATGGATTATGAGAAATATTAACATGAGACCCAACTAGATCACCAGCCGGGTAAGATGGGAAGCATGCCCAAAACTTGGCGACGGAGGCAAGGAAGGAACGGAATGTCTGTTTACAGAGGCAGAAACCTCGGACAGACCCTTCGGCGAGAGAGAGACAGACGCACAGCAACAACAGTAGCAACAACTACACTAATAGTAGTGACTGATGATGAACATGAAGAAGATGTGTAAAATGAATTACTAATGTAAATACATACATTATATCAAATGTTTATTATTTATATGGATTTATTA
>NW_023339807.1:829461-829898 GCF_004916995.1 Morone saxatilis
ACTGCAGCTTTAATACTGCCTGGCTACGGTTATTTGGCCACATAAATATTTAGATATTTTCTTCAGTAGCCATTCTATAGGTTGGATGGAAAGGTTTAGTGGGCACAGATGTAACCCGGGGGGATCCAGTTGAATACGTATGCTGTAGTAGCAGTGCACAGATCGTAGGAAGTTAGAATGTTTCAGTTGCTGATGTAAAATAGCTGCAAACATCATTAAACTAATTCTGGGGTTTTGCATAATCACATATCGACTAGCAATCGGGTTAGAATGGCAGCAAAGCCCTGCCAGGCACCACAATCTTGTGGAAAACCTTCCCAAAGTGGTGGTTTTGGAATGATATGTTAGATGCAATGTTCATGTGTCCACTTACTTTTTGCTATGTATTGTACCTCCATTTGTTTGCTCGTACGTGATGGTGTGCTCAAGGTGTGTGT
>NW_023339807.1:829912-840550 GCF_004916995.1 Morone saxatilis
GTGTGTGTGTGTGTGTGAACATGAGTGCATGTGTGTCTGGCAGCTCCTCAGCGTTGCATACCTACAGGGAGGGATAAAAGCTGGAGGACTCTTCACTCTTGGGAGCTCATTTAGAGCAAAGCAGCCCTGCCTCTCTGTCATCCAAATTGGAGGATTTACCACACACACTCACATACATACACACTCAGACATTCACTGCGAGCCCGCACACACTCTTCCCACTTCTCCTACTTATTAGCTTGCAGTTTGTTGTTACGTTACACTACTGACTACTACAGGCAAGTCAATCAAAAGCGTCCCATTATCTATTCATCCTCCGGCATGCCCACAGCAAATCAAATTGCTGGAGTGCCAGAGAGGCTTTGGGGACACACATCAGCATCTCCACAAAACTCCAAGGGAACAGAGAGAAGCAATCTCGAGGTCTGGCGAGAGGACGTGACGGTAATCAATAACTCTGTGTGAAGGTGTACTGATAGAAATCAGAGGCCAGAGCCTTTCATAAAAGTAAAGAGGCTAGTGGAGAGCGGGCCTAACACGCCGGCTCTAAACAGGTATTGATTACTCAGAATGGTCAGTGGCTGCAGAGGAGGGGCTGTGGGTTTCTGTAGAGCAACGCAGCATACAGGATCACACCTGAGATCGATCCATACAGCGCCTCAACATCTGCTCAGCAATGCTGGGTTTCCATGCCTCAGAGGACCTCATCTCACCATACACTAAAGCAACAGCCTACCACATCAGGCTCATTAAAACCACCAGGCAAATATACAGTAGCAGGCACCCTGAGCGTTGGGAGCTGCCGGACTGGAGCAGAGCCCTAAACTTACACTGCTGAAAGAGGTTCTGAAAGCTCACAATGGTGTTTTCAAGAGCAAAAAGGGACAAGCTGAGAATTGGTGTTGCAGCACGAGGTGAAGGTCAACCTAATTACAGGTCCGCCAGTATGAAAAACATAACTTCAAATGGCTCTGAAAGCTCCCTACAGCCTCTAGCAGGTTTTATTACACCTAAATGCGGCAGTTTGGAGCTGAATAGTCAGGGGAACCACTTGTACTTGTGTAACAGTGAAAATGACACAGCTTAACTACAAAAAAAGCCTATTTTTTATTAAGTCCTCTAGATCAAACTGTTTAGTTGTATTTCACAAAAATGTTCCGGTTGCTGTCTTATACAGAAGCCCTGAACAGTCAGGGACTCAATTATTTTTTAATGCATTCATCTGGAGATCACAAGTTAATTATTTCATTATCTTTGGATAGCAAAGCTGATTTCTCAAGATTGCAAGATAAGAAAAATATCATGAGATACATAAGAGTGAATCATGACATACACACACTCCTCTTAGGGGTTGGTGTGGGAGTTTCAAAGCAAACCATGTGAACTTTTTTTTACAAACTTTTTGCCATTTATTGTAACAATTATTTCCTTATAGTGATTTGATATGAGGGTATTTACATTACGGCTGATTATTGTAAGGGATAGCCTGTGGTTGACTTGACCACTTATGAAGTGATAATTATCTTGTTATTTTGAGAAATAGGCCTTTTGTTTTCTCTTTCGTCTTCTCGTGATAACCCGTTATCACAAGAAAGCTTTGTTATCCCGACATAATGAATAGTTAACTCATGATCTCAAGATAATGGCATTAAAAAAAGTATTGAATTCATAGGCTTACATTTACAGAATGTAAAGGATAATATGTTTAAAGTTAATATGACTAAATTAGTTTCCAAAAACCAAATCAATAGATTTTTAGGCCAAAATTATTTGTTTTTAATATTTAGATTTTCTAAATAAATATTGGTTTACTCATAGACAGCTACTGTCTAACCCATTGACTATAACAAACACGGATGTAGCATCTTTGATGTGAAGTCACTCAAAGCTTTTTAAAAGCTTGTTGGAGAAAATTGCAATTGAGATTGAGAGTTTAAAACTGAAGTGTTAGACTGTGACTGCCAATCAAACTCATGTCTCCTCAATTAATCTCAAAATCATCACAAATTCAAATGTCATTACCAACTTCTCTGGAACTCTCAGATAGTGTAGTTTTGCACAAAGTTTATTCTCTCTAACACAAGGGTCTGTATTCTTATAAACTATATATTATACTATCCAATTAGAGAATAATTAAACAACGTATATGTGAAGCAAGGGAGACACTTAAAGGGTAACTTTTTTCAACTTGGACCTTATTTTCTCATGTGTGTGTGTCAAAATGAAGTTTTATAACTAGGTTCAAGGAACAAAGACCAAGCACCGCACTCATCTCATTTCCACTCGAAATGTACTTAAGCACACCTTATGCATTCACTCCCTACTTGGCTCAGTTTTCACATCCCTCCCCCGAAACCCTTTCTTTTTCTTCCTTTTCTCTTATTCAAATACAGGAACCACCAAGGCCCTAAAGAAGAGATAAGGGACTGCTCTCCCACTCATTCATCTACCCGTTCACAAACCTATTTTTCATCTATCCATTCATCCCTCACCCTTCCTTCCCATACCTCTTCATCAGAATCCGAATCAGAATCAGAAATACTTTAATAATCCCAGGGGGAAATTACTTTCGTTACAACTCCAAATCTACATACAACATATAACACTATTTACATACAAATATTTATAATTAATTAAGAACATATCTATATATAAACTTATATATATAAACATATTATATACACAAGGGTAAAAGTGTAAAACTGGTACAGTTTAGAAACATGTGTAAGAAGAAGAAAGTGCAGAAGTGGATGTCCGTGTTTTGACGGTCAGATTACAGAGAGGGGGTGTCTGACTGCTCTGACGGGAGCGTTGTAAAGTTCATGACCACAGGCAGGAATGATTTCCTGTGGCGCTCTGTGGTGCATCCCTCAACCCTCGACCCTCATACCTTAACCCTTTACCAGTCCATTCATCCCTACTATAGTTTATCATATTGGTTCACATTTATCCGTTATGTGCATTAAACCTTTCTAATTCTATACATGCATTGCCGTGGTCTTTGTTAGTGAAGTGACTAATGGGGACAGCAAGTTTTGAATTTGGTCCAGCATTGAGTCACAAAACATGCTACAACATAAACCTTGAGGGAAATTGCACATCGTTAAAATATGTCCATTTACTCACAAGGACCACACCATCAAGATGTATTTAAATTAATTATTAACAAAATTAAAAATGCATTGATTTTGAATCTGTTTCTTAGATGTTGTTGCGGTGTGGGGAAGCTATAGTGGGAAATCTGCCATAGTGCCCAGGCACAACGGACCCCTAGGGCCCTTCAGAGAGTACGAAGGAGAGTGAGAAATAAGTAAAATAAATAAGTGCAGCTCAAAAATGGGTTGAGAAATGGCCTCAGATCATACAATGTATGCCCAGTATAACCAACATAGATGTCAGAAATACAACGTTTTCTAAGTTTGTAATTCCAACATTCAAGTTTAACTTTGCTTTAAGTTTAAAGACTTATAGTCTCAGCAAAACAGTGGCACACACAGGAAGTGAACACATCACCATTCATTCCACCGCAACATACTGTTCTCTAACTGGCCTTTGGCGTGTGTCAATAGACTTTTACAAGGAAGTGACATACCGTGTATCACAACTGAACTGACAACAGTGCTAACCAACATACTCTATGGTCCCCAGTGAGAGGAGCTCCAAAGCTACTGATGTGTTCATTTATAATGATGATTCAGTACTCAGTTCAGTTCAGTGTTAAAGATTCATACATGTACTGAACACCTCCGCCCCTAGATCTAAAGAAATAAACTGACTTTTTATGTTTAAAATGTGGCTCTTGAGGCAGTATTGCATTGCAGTATTTACTTTGGCCAATACAATGGTTGCTTTTGAAATCCCAGCATGGCTACCCAAGCAGCAGTTTAAGCCCCTGTGTAATTATCATCTTCACTTATTGATTCATGCTTTGATGGTTGTTGTCATAGAGCACAACATATTTTAGAGATTTTAATCCTCTGAACAAGGTGCCTTTCCATTAATGACCTACATAAAGATGGCTACCAGAAATGACCGGGTATAATAAGGATTTATATTTTCCAGCAACAGAAAAATGTGTCTTGGTACAAGCTAAGAGAAAATTTGAGCAGAAATCTTCTCAGGGTTATAGCATGTCACTTGCACAGTAGTGGAAAGGCGTCGGTTTGTATAACCTTAACACATTTTCACAAAAATGGTCTCGAACCTACTCTTTGCTGTCTGTTTCATCCTTTAAGTTTAGTCAGATGATATTTTTAAATGAAAGCTATAGTGCTGGAAATGCTACTTTCGTTGTTCAATTATCACCATTAAACATGTCTTATCTTGCTCTTTACTATTATACAGTTTTCAGTTATGAACAGTACATTTCACTGACATTTATTCACCTGTGAATGCAATTTTTTTAGAGCAAATTATAGCTTTGAGACAATCAGTGAACCCAAGATAGTTTTGTTATATCAGCTAACAGAGGTCATTGTCCTTAGAAATACATTTTCTTAACCAACAAGCATCAATCAACAGCCCATCGCCTTTGAAGTTAAACATGTAATGTTGGCAGAATAAATTGCATTATGTTTTGAGATATTATCGACTCTTAAGTCTCTACATTTTTAATTTAGTTTGTGTTGACACAGATTGCTATCTGCTATCACTTGTCTCTTATCGGAGTGATGAAATGGAATTTCAGTACTGGATATATAGGTGATTCTCCAGGAGCCAATCTGTCATAGTCTGGAGATGCCTTATCTGTCATCAGCTGGGACTTTATTCATGTTCAACTGCTTTCACCCATGCTTGGATTTATGGCTGTTGTGCCCATGCACAAATCCTTCTGCATAACCTCCACCTGTGTGCAGCCGTGATTTGTGTTGTTGATCCTGGAAGTACCTTAAGTGTCTCCTGTGGTACTGAAGTGAAAGGACACTATGTTGGGATTTGTTCAACTATACAGCTGACATTTTAAAAAGCAGAATATGTAAAGAAAACAGGTTTTCAAAGACTCAGACAGAAAATGTAACTGTTAAAAAACCCAAGTTGCTTTGTTGTGAGGGTTCGCAACTAAAGATAATCCTAGTTGACTAGTAGTTGTTATATCCAAGCCAAATAGTTGACAAGTTGTCGAACGTTTATGATATTAATTTAATTATTGAAATATATGTATATCTTAACAGCTGTTAAATGCTATAAGAAAAGGTTGTAATGAGTCTGAATGTGTCAGAACAACCACAATTAATGTATCTACTAACATGCCTTATCTTTATAGTCTTTGAAACTAGCCTTTCTGACAGATTTACATTTCCAGTCGGAGCCATTGGATGTGAGAATGAGAGCAGCAGCAAAACAATATTAAGGGCAGCAATCCACAACTTGCATTAGTAATTTGTAAACATGAAGTCCAGAACTATATAATAGTTTAACTAATGTTTGCATGTCTCTGGCCAGCTGTCACTGACAATAGGAAAAATATAAAAATGGTTCCAGTGGGTCATTTAACGTGCTTGAATGTAGAAAATAAAATAAGTTCTTTTGAATCAGATTTTTAGATTTGATTTGATTCAAGCTTCTCTCTCTCTTTGTCTGTGAGCTTTTGTAAAGCCTGCTAGTTCAATGTTGTAACAGTAATTTATTCATCTGCGTCTCAAACTATGCTGCGTAGGTTCCTTTAATTTGAGGGAATTGGGGCCAGGCCTTATACTTGATATTTAAGAAGGTGTGGGAACCGTGTCTAGGTTAAACTAGTGACAGTTGAATACTTTTTCCATTTTCTCTGTAATAAGTACACAATTACAGTAAATCGTGCCTTTCTTTACAGTTACATATCTCTTCCTTTCTAGTATATTGTAAGAATCCATGGGACACATAAAATAAGGTGAATTACACTGTTGTCATCTGAAAGTGCACCTGCACATACAGTATTTGATTGACAATGCAGTGCTCTGCCAGATGCAAATGTGTCAAATAAAGCTATTCACTACACTGAAAACGTTTCATTTATGTATGTGTGAAATACATAGTAAGTACGTATATGGGAGAAACTGAAAGGCATACATAAGCATTTTCAGTTAAAGCTTTGAAGTCAGAAGAAATTAAACAGAGGTCCTCAGGAGCAGGTGAGAATGCTGTGTGACAGAAGTGAATCTACAGCATGTAAATGAGAAGGGAGAGAAAAAAATAAACTACAGGCCTTTGATTTTTGTTTTGTTTGTAAGGGAATCTTTATCACCTTTGTGACAGGCAGAATTTATTTCTTAAAGACATGTCCTGGGCAGCAGATAAGGAGTTTAAAGATGACAAATCCAACAGTGATGCTCAATTTCATACTAAAGTGCGGACACAAAGCTGCCCAGACTGTTAATTTAGGTGCTGATAGAGCACTGCAGTTTGGACAAAAGGAGAAAAACACAAGGAAAGAGGAAAGAAACATTTCAGATTAATAGCCTGTCAGTACAAGTGGAAACTAATAACATGGATCAGTGAAATCAGAAGTCGGTGGTTTGTGTTTCAATGTGGGATAAATTATGTTTGAGCGAGCAGACCAAATGTTTGGGAATAGTCTTGGTGCAGACTTTAGCCACAAATTAAAAAAGCCATCAATAATCGATCACTGGTTGGCATATTTCATCCAAACAAACAAAGCTACCTGAAGCAAAAATGTACATATTTACTAGCTAAGATTAACAGAGGTCTCCCTTTGGGTTCTCACTTTTTGAATTTGATAATTACGTTTACATCATAAGTTCTAAGCATGTACATGGGAAGTAGGGGTGCTGGCCTTATAAAAATCATCAATTGATTGAAATGTGTGGTGCAGTGTCAATGTGACATAAAAACTTCATTCTTTACAATTCTTTATTGGTGAAGCGAATTAACAGCTGCAGACTGGAGCGTCTGTTAACAGTGACAAGCGGACAGATAGATCTGCATTATGTACACTCGTCTCCTCTATGAAACGTCTGTATCTCCACTGAGGTCATTATATAGACTGACCGCTCAGCACTCCTTGCTGTGACTGACTTCCAGCAAAACCTTTTTTACACTGCTGGATAAGCCGTTAGGGGGGAAAGGGCCCATACTGACCTATTCTTCCACTCTTCTTCCACTCTGGGGATTAGTATACACAAATACCCGTCAAGTCCAGTGGACAAAGTCACACACATCTTACATTTTTGCCTAGAACCTACCAGTACCACCTGGACCCACATTTGCCATCTATCATTTTGTGGTCATTTGATTAAATGCTTTGCCAATAACTGCATTTTTGCCCTACTGCATTAACTTCAAATATGGATGTATTAGAGGATTATTTCTTGCATCTCTTTTACTATTGGATTCATTTAGATTTGCCTACAACAATTCTGTTGCATTTTATTAGAATTCTCAAAGATGTCAAATATGATAGCTCTAAGCTGTTAAGAAAAAAAGGAAACACAAAATTTGATGCCCACATAAGTATATAAGTATAACAACCAAGTACCAGGGCTTTGTTTCCAAAAAGTATCTTAAGGTATCTTATGAACTATCTTAAACTTCAGAGGTGTTTCCCAAAAGCATTATAGCAGAGGACACTCTTAGAAATTATCATACATTAACAAGTACCTTATACCCACTCGTAAGAGACTAAGAGCATCTTAAGAAGTTCCAGAACTAGCCGGTGGAACCAAAAGGCTTATTTTCATTACCGTCTACTAACTGGTCTTGCTTAGAATCGTTCTTTTTTAGTTTTCCATTGGCAGAAGTTGTGGATAGTACCTGACACCAGGTATTTTTTTCGTCATCACCTCTGTTGAGGTTCAGAGAAAATGAGCAGATGCTAAAAGGTGGAGTTTAAACACTGCAGACCCCTGATCTTCACTTGGGCAAACCTGGACATCCTACACAACCCGCCTTTACCAAAAATAAAAAAACATAAGCAGGAGGCAGCGGTGGAGGATGAGCTGTGGCAGCACACAGAGAATGAATGAGTTGATTACAAAGCATGAATACAAAACCCAAAGATGCCTATCAATGCTCTGCTTGAACTGATGCTATGAGCCAATGGGGCCCTTGGTGATCCTGGGCCTTGGGGCACTTTGCAACTGTTGATAATCCAGGAATTGTCTTTTTAGAGAGAAATGTGATCCTTGTGTTTCCCCAGGCAGTTTTTGCTGGGACAAATCAGCCGAAGTTCAAGATGAACTAGCACTGTGGATTTAGACCTCTATTTCTGTGTGGTCACTCTACGGAGGTATTACTTCATGGCCAGTATCGGGAGGAGGACTGATTACAGGGACCCATAACTCCTTCAACATACATACACATGGACATGTGAATATTCTATAAAGATGGACTTGGAAAAATGATAACCTTCAAAGCTAAGAATCCTTTAGCTTTAGTCCATCACTCCTGTTGGACCATATCCGCTTGTTGACATCATCTGGCTTCTGTGTCCATAAAGACTGCAAATATATCAGGTTGGCCATATTTAAGGCTTAAACTAGCTGTAAACGTGCACTCTGCTTTCATCAGTCAGAGTCAGGGGATTATTCATGGGCAGCCATTGGTGGTTGTACTGTGTGATAATGTGTCGTATTACATACATGAAGAGTTATGTGTACCATGTGCTTACTGAGACCCTGACGATGTGGGTCGTCTCCCTTCAAGGCTACAGCAGCATGGAAACTGGTGAATTATTACATGGGAATACTTTTGAATTATGGGATGCCGACAGTGCTTGGCCCTCAATGATGATTAGGATTTTAAAGGGACATTCACAAGGTTATATTCATGTCAAAGGCAGGCAGTAAAAAAGATTGTACCACATAGTAATACCAGCGTAATTACAATGTAATGGCAGGTCCCACAGCCTGGATGAACGCTCACTGCGTGCATGTGACTAAATGGAGCAGGCTCAAACATACTTTGTAGATAGCCAGACTAGGGATCAAACGATTATCGGCCAGGCCGATTATCTCTGTATATTATCTGTCTGTTCTCACTACTCTGTCTCCAGCATTGTCCCACCCACAGCACCATCTGATTGGTTACACGCAGAGCCACGGCATGGGTAACAGCCAATCAGCAGTGAAAGCTGTGCATGCACAGTTCTCACACACATGGCGGAGAGGAGAAAAAGTTTTGCCATCATGTAAAACTCGATTCAAAGCCCGGCGCTGTTCCTGGGGGCTTGGTTTCGAAAATAAGTTAAGGCAGCAGACTCTCCCCCGAAATTGTAATAAACAACTCACAACTACTAGTAACTGTACGAGCTAACGGCTAACCGTTAAAACCGAAGCCCCCCAGAACACAACCCATTTCTTCCACACAGACGTTTCAAAGTAAAACTCTTCCTCCTGCCTTCAGTGGTTTGTGCAGCAGAGTTTATTTAATATATTATAAAGCGTCTGGAGACACAATAAAGGCAGTTTGTAGCAGGTTTGTAGCTCCGGAGCAGATAGAAACACACAGACAGGAGCTGCGACCCAACAGGATGTAGCCTCTGATAAACAAATCAGTTTCTGTGTTTGTGTTTGACTGACAGCGGTCGCCGGGCTCGAACGGTGTTAGCGCTTGAGTCCGGACCCGAAACGATTTCAGGCCTGACGCAATTTCCGGTAGCTTAGATTGATGTGTTTTTAGTGTTTTACTATTTGATGTTGTTTTGCTGTTTTTTGTGTTTTTGTGTAAAGTGTCTTTGAGTATCTAGAAAAGCGCTTATAAATAAAATGTATTACTATTATTATTATTATTATTATTATTATTATTATTATTGTTGAAGCTCAATTTTGCTCTAATGTTTCTGTCTGAGAACAGAGACAACAGAGAGAGAGAAGACAGAAGGCAGAGAGAGAGAAGAGACAGAGAGAGAGAAGACAGACAGAGAGAGACAACGAGAGACAGAGAGAAACAGCGAGAGACAGAGAAGACAGAGACAAGACAGAGGAGACACAGAGAGAAACAGACAGAAGATAGAGAGAGAGAAGAGACAGAGAAATCAGAGAGAGGAGAGACAGAGAGAGAGAAGACAGAGACAGAGAGAGACAACGAAAGACAGAGAAGACAGAGAGAAGACAGAGAGAGAAGAGACACAGAGAGAGAGACAGACAGAAGACAGAGAGAGAAGAGACAGAGAGAGAAGACAGAGAAAACAGAGAGAGAGGAGAGACAAAGAGAGAGAAGACAGACAGAGAGAGACAACAAGAGACAGAGAGAAACAGCGAGAGACAGAGAAGACAGAGACAAGACAGAGGAGACACAGAGAGAAACAGACAGAAGACAGAGAGAGAGAAGAGACAGAGCTTTACCCGTTGGGACAAACATCCAACAGAATCTCTACATGCAGAATTCTGCAGATACATTTTACACGTACACAGAAACACACCAACAAATGCATGTAGAGCAGAATTAGGCAGATACCCACTGATAATTAACATTCAGAAGAGAATGCGGGCACCCCTCCACTCCACAAGCCCTCCAAACACACGAGCTTGTGCAGAAAAGAATGGCCCTATGTCGTTGGTACTGAGCTACTGCCCCCCTCAGAACACTCTGACCAGCCTCACAACAACCTGCTCTACAAACAGTAATCAGAGTAAGCAAAGTTATAGCACAATGTGTAAAGAAGCTATCTGGACCATTGGGAAGAAACAATAAAAGCCAAAG
>NW_023339807.1:840650-842724 GCF_004916995.1 Morone saxatilis
CTGATAGCCCAATGAACACTGAAAAGGGGACATACCTGTAGCGGTGCAGACCAGGGAGTTGTGGGAATATTCCACCCAGGCGAGTTGAGTGCTCCATGAAGATGAGTTGTTAGCAGTGATGCAACGGAGGGTATTTACCAGGTCCTGATTAGCTCGTTCTGTTTGTCCATTGGTCTGGGGATGAAAACCAAAAGAGAGACTCACCGAGGCTCCAAGGGCTGAACAGAAGGATTTCCAGACTTGAGAGATGAATTGAGGGCCACGGTCAGAAACTATGTCCAATGGGATCCCATGCAGATGGAACACATGATGAACTAGGTGGTCAGCAGTCTCACGAGCTGTGGAGAGTTTAGGGATAGCCACAGAATGGACAGCTTTGGAGAATCGATCGACAATAGTTAAAATTACTGTGTCCAAAATGTTGGTCCAGGGACGTCCTGGTATGGCCAATGGATGGACCAAACCAGCTGGTGCCTGATGGGAGGCTTTTCCGCGAGCACACACAGTGCAGGCAGAGATGTATGCTCTGGTGTCAGTTTCCATGGTAGGCCACCAGAAATATTGCTTAAGGAGCGACAGAGTACGGACTATGCCAGGATGGCAGGCAAACCTGGTAGTGTGCCCCCACTGAAGCACTTCAGAACGGACAGAGTCAGGTACAAAATGTCTATTAGGTGGACTGTTACCTGGGTGAGGTTGTATCCGCTGGGCCTCCCTCACCAAGGACTCCACCTCCCAAGTCACTGCAGCAATCACATAGGAGGATGGAAGAATGGTGTCTGGCCTAGAAGGAACCTCTCCTGTGGGAAACTGTCGGGAGGGAGCATCAGGTGTAGTATTCTTAGAACCAGGGTGGTAGGTTAGAGTAAAGTTGAACCGACCAAAAAACAGGGCCCAGCGGGCTTGGCGAGAGTTCACCCGCTTAGCAGTTTGGATGCAGGCCAAATTCTTATGGTTGGTCCAAACAATGAAAGGGTATTCTGCTCCCTCTAGCCAACAATTCCCTGTTACCAACATCATAGTTCCGCTCCGCAGGATTTAGACGACAAGAGAAAAATGCACAGGGATGCAGCTTTTGGTCTGGAATAGAGCGCTGGGACAACACCGCCTAACCCCTAACCCTAACCCGACTCCAGTGTCGGAAGCATTCACCTCCAAAATGAACTGACGATTGGGGTCAGGCTGAACCAGAATAGGGGCCGAGGTGAATCTGTGCTTTAGCTCTGTGAATGCAGCCTCAGCTTTAGGGGTCCAAGAGAAGAGGGAGGAAGGTTAGGTGAGTTGGGTGAGTGGTACAGCTACCCGACTGTAGTTTCTGATGAAACGGTGGTAAAATTTAGCGAAACCATGAAACTGTTGTAGTTGTTTCAGGTTAGTTGGTCTTGGCCACTCTGCAACTGCCTTGATTTTCTCAGGGTCTGTCCTCACCTGCCCACTCTCCACATTGAAGCCTAGGAAACTCACTGAGCTGGTGTGGAACTCACACTTCTCCGCCTTGACAAACTGTTTGTTCTCCAGGAGCCTATGCAGCACTTGCCGGACATGGTGAGTGTGTTCCTGGAGGTTCTGGGAGAAGATGAGAATGTTGTCTAGGTAAATAAACACAAAACAGTTAAGGAAGTCTCTGAGAACACCATTCACCAGTGCCTGAAACACTGCAGGGGCATTGGTTAGGCCGAAAGGCATAACCAAGTATTCAAAATGTCCTGGTGTTGAATGCTGTCTTCCATTCATCCCCCTCTCTAATCCTAACCAAGTGGTATGCATTCCTCAGGTCCAGTTTTGAGAAGACAGTGGCACTGTGAAGAGGTTCAAAAGCTGAACTTATAAGTGGGAGAGGGTACTTGTTTTTCACAGTTATGATATGGTAATCAATGCATGGACGAAGGGTTTTGTCTTTCTTGGATACAAAGAAGAACCAGGCACCAACAGGAGAGTAAGAGGGACAGATGATACCTGCAGCAACCGTGTTGTTGATGTACTTTTCCATTGCCTCCCTTTCAGGACGAGACAGGTTGTAGTAGTAGGTAGAGGGGATCCAGGAAGGAGTTCAATGGCGCAGTCATAGGGACAA
>NW_023339807.1:842824-849575 GCF_004916995.1 Morone saxatilis
TCCAGACAGAACCAGAGTCGTTGGGCTGAGAACTGATGTTGAAGTTTCTCAGAGTACTGTCGTTTGAGGCTTCTCTCACCGCCTTGCTAAACTTGTACTTTGACTCCTTAAACCTGTCTCTGTACCCACTCCTGAACGCTTGCTCCTTCTGCAAACCGTAACTGAATTGAAGTTTGCTGTTGAAACCAGGGTTTTGTAAGGGGCTCAGACAGATAACCAACTATCATTTCAGCCACATCTCACGGTTGTCATTTATTCAATGGCCATTCCTTTTGTTTTTAATAAATCAGTTACTCATTTGGTCTTAAATGGTAAAAAATGTTCATTGTGAAGTATATCAGTGTCCTATGTGAGATTGTCATTGCCCATTTACTATCAGATAAGACAAAAATGTATAGCTAATCCTCACAGTGGAGAAGAAGAAGCTTGAACAAGACAAAGATGTTTTTGCTTGAAAGATAACTGAAACAAATCAATAAATAGTAATACTATATACTATACTACATAATACTAATAGTTACAGCTCTACTTTAGGTCTACCAAAGTGTGGAAGTTTGTTCACCTGTTAATCATATAACTACTTATTATGCCACATCAGATGTGGATGACGAATGATTACCATTGGTTTTACCAATTAACACCTGCACAGACGGTCCACAGTCAGTCTCTGTCTGTACTGTATGTTCTACATTACTGATAAATGAAGCCAAACTGCAATCAACAGCTTCTGTTGACCTGCCAGCTGTGCCACAGCATAGTGCATGCCTTTGCCTTCAATTAGGACAATTAATTTGGTCAGTCCTGTAGGTCATTTATTATAATCCCATTCTAATAAGTCTTTTCAGAAGCAGTGTTTTAGAAGGTCCTCTGAGCCCATTTCTCCATTGTTCCCCAGCTCATTGTTAACAGGCTCTTTTGTAGTGCCAAGCAATCAGCCACAGTCTGCATTCTCCCAGTGCATCCCTCATCATTAGGCCCAAACAGCCTGTATAAACCAACTCTCCTTTATGACTGTCTCTTGCCTATACCTCCATTTGCCTTTACTGTTAGAGGCTCCCACTTCCTTGTTATTCCTTGAGCTGGTGGGGTCAGCGGGTCGGGTTTTGTTTGTTTCTTTATCCCAGAAGGTAGCATGCATTGCTGTGCACTGACTGGCCATCTACACATGGCCATTAGATTCTGGTTTCTTTCTATATAACAAGGTTCCAAAAGCGAAGGAGAGGGGTGTGGTGACTTTTTAAAAATGAGCATCCTCATCTCAACTTTGCCATAATGAGGTGGTCCAATATTTTAAGCCAAGAAAGTTTTTTTACATGTCATCTTTACACAGGTTTGTCAGTGTGCATGGTATGTTTTTTTTTCAAAGTAGCCACAGTTTGCAATAGGTGCACATTTCTCATCTAGGTTGGATATTTTTGTACTTATGCATAGCACACATTCAAATGTTGAATTTCTTTCACTGATAGCATGACTGCAAAACTAGAAATACAATATCAGGCACTATTTATGATTTAATTATACCCTGTTTTTCAGTTTTACAATGCAGAGACCACCAAGACCCAATAAGGGAGTAGCCCAAGAGAAGTAGTGGCAAAAATAATCACCTCTGTGGGAATGATGAGCAGATTCAAAAAGTAGGTAGATACTCTAGTTTTCTATTTTCTATGAGGAGCAGTTCAAGGCTACTGTCTTTGTAATAAAAATAAGAATCTTTATTTGTGGAGCACTTTTCTAAACCAGTGTTAGAATGTACTTCAAACAAGGCAATGACTTTATATCAAGCAGACCATAAAAACTGTTTCAAGCTAATAAAACCAGTATAACAAATAAAACCAGCAAAAGGACAGTCAATCAACTGGTAAATAGACTGCACTTATATAGTGCCTTACTAGTCTCCCAACCTCTCAAAGCACTTGACTTCAATACTACATACCACATTCACCCCTTCACACACGTTCATACAGTGATGGCAGAGGCTGCCATGCAAGGTGCCAACTGCTTATCAGACACTAAGCAATCTCATTCACACAGCAATGGCACAGCATGCTCTGTCACCTCTAATTTTAAGCCGTGCCTTGGGAACAGATAGACCTTTGCCCGAGGAGCTCAAGCTATGTACCAGCTCGTATGCGACTGAGAGGTCAAATACATAGCATGGAGAGAAGCCATTAATTGAAGTCAACAGTAAGATCTTAAAATCAATTCTATAACATACAGGGAAAATAGTGCAAAGAGGCTAAAACAGTGGTCAGTTTTCTTAGATCTTGTTAAAAGCCTGGCAGCTGAATTCTCTTCATTCTGGAGTCGATAAACAGATTTTTGGTTGGGGCAAGAAAAGCTGAAGAAAAATCAAGGTAGGAGGAGACAAAGGCCTGTAAAATGATCTCTGTCTTTGAAAGAGACAAAAAAAACAACACTGCACAAGTTTTGTTCCTGCATTTTCACATTTTTCACATAACTTTTGCCTCTTTTACAAACCATAGCTTCAAATCTTGAACATATTCACTACATTCCATCAGTTCACTGCCCATCTGCTTGGGGCAGGTCAACAGCTCAGTGTGTTCAATAAACTTGTGCCCTTTGCGCTCAAAAATGCACATAATTCTGCACAGAAAATATGGTGACTGCCAGATTTTGGGCTAGATGTCCAACAAAGACATCATTAGCTCTTGGAAGCATATTGCAGCTTCGGTATTCATACTTGCAAATATGCACAACAATAAGGGTGTTCTGCGAAAAACACTCCTCAGCCTTCCCAAAATTAATATGAAGGTTTTAGCTAACAGTGATGCTCTAATAAAAAAGTCAGTCTTTAGGCGATATTTGACTTGCTTTAGGAGCCCACATGAACCTGGGGAAGAAGAACTTAAACAATAATTGCCCACAAAACAGGAAAATGGACAACAACTGTCATGGAAGCACTACTTTACTTTACTCGTTAAATACCACTTATATTTGAATTCACTCAGTTTCACAGAAAACGTCAGTCTCCAGAAAACTCTATGAGTAGCAACCTCAGTCTTCTTATTATATGGCCTCTGTACACTATGAATACAGCAGCCCATGTCTGTATGGAAATCTGGGTGTTAATTCTGATGGGTTTGATGTCAGCAGTGTATTGACCGAGTGCTCCTCAAAGCCAAAAAAAGGCTCGTTATTGGCATGCCAATAAAGTGCCTCTGTCTTTTTCTGCCCTCTCTCATCCACACCAATACATCTTCCCATTTCATTTGTGGATCTGGCATCACTCTGCAGCGGATCCTGCAATTAAAATGTACCGAGCCTGTGAAGCTGTCAGCACAGCTTGTCATTTCTACTTGAGTGTTGTTTGAATTAAGGGAGTGAGGGAGAATTAATCTTGGCTATGGCATATTGCAGCTTTGCTTTGTGCATACATATGATTCTGAGAGACGGCATCAGAACATGAGTGAGCGGTGAAAGATGTGCAGTTTGGGACTGGACTGCAAGTAATACAAATTGCATAAAACTTTTGTGTATTTTTTATGCTTCAGTGACAAATGGTTGACACTCAATTGGACGACCTCAGTTTGTAAAAATAGAATGAAGAGATGCCAACTAAAAGAATAAGTCTGCTACAAAAATACGAAAGAAAAACAATTGAAAAAAAAATTGAATGAACTGAATCTGTGCCACTGGGGTAAGGACTCAGCCTTTGTACATGTGGTGCATGCTCTACCAAGGCGCCCCTTATTATTTTTATTTATTTAGTTTTACTACAAAATAGGGCTTACTATTCTAATGTTTGGCCAGCCATCTAATTCTTTGCCATGGATGAGTAGCAGACACAGCCAGCCTTCATGGTTCTATAGTACATTTTATAGCCGACCATGCAGTGGAAATGAAACCTTTGGTTTCTCCTGCTAGTTCTCCAACTTCATAAGATGCTCTTAGCTTCTTTCGATAGGTGATGAGGTACTGATAGAAGATTTTTGACATTTTTTGAGTTTTTTTTGTTGCCTTTAATTGACACGTGCAGAGTTACAGAAAAGGGGGGAGAGAGAGAGTGGATGACATGCAACAAAGGGCCACAAGTCGGAGTTGAATCCATGGCTGCTGGACTCAACCTTGATACATGGGGTGCCTGCTCTACCAGGTGGGCTACCAGGGCGCCCCCAGAATCATTTCTAAGAGTCTCTTCCACTATAATGCTTCTCTGAAACACCTCTTAAGTTTCACATGGTTCATAAAATGGATTTTACAACCATCTTGGCCTTAAGATGCTTTTGGGTAAACAAAGCCCTGGTTAGGTCGCCAACTATGATAGTTCATCAACTAGCCCCTACAAAGTAAGTATTCCATGAAGCTTGAGCTTTGGTGTGAATGAATTTCACTGAGCACTTTGTAGAATAACAATACCATCTGTGTGCTTGAAAACAGGTTCATTCAAACCATGTGTCCAGGAATGGAATATAAAACTCTAATGGTACAGTACCATCCACATGATTTGCTGAACATGTCTGGCTTACAGATAGACCAATATGTTTTTTTCAGGGCCGATACTGATACCGATTATTAGTAGTCAAGGAGGCCGATAACCGATATTTGGAGCCGATATTCATTTGCAGTAAAAGGGAAAATATTAGCGTCAGAATTTTAAATAATACAAACTCCAACACTTAACTTTGTTTAAATGCCTTTAAGCATATGTTTATTAAACAGCTTATCAGATTTGCAACATGTTTTAAAATTCTAACAAAAAGTGCAGGGAGCTCCCAGCCTGTCTTATAAAGTTAAATGAAAATTTAAACAAATAAATAAATTCCCTGAAGTTTTATAAAATAAATAAAACAGAGTTAAATAAAATTTGCACAGAAATCAATTAGTAGTCCCAATTGAGCAGCACCAGATTGTGGTGCAAAAAGCAGAGTTGTTCAGCGTGCTCTCCAGTGAGACGGCTTCTCTTGCTCTCATAAATCGCAGAGACTTCACAAAAAAATAAAACGGGACATGATGAGGGTGAGTGTACAGAACTTTCATTGCTATGTTCCGCGTAGCTTGAAGCGAAAAACCCCTTACAAATTCTTCTACCACTTGTACGTCCATGTCGAAATCACTTGGGCTCCTTGAGGTACAAGAATGTACTCAGCATCTCAATGACAGCTACTGGCCAGCAGAGTCACCAGTGTGAAGGTGGCCAGCAGAGAACTGAACAATCTCATCAACACGGTCCGCGTCTGCGGAAGACTGTGTGTTCTTTCATATTTTTATCTAATAAAAGTACTAGCTACACTGAAAATCACATCGCAATCTCCGGTCGAATGAGATAGTTGCCATTTTTAATAGGGTGGTTGAGGATGCTTTCGTCAATTCTCATGTGTCCATATATGAGCTGCCTGCTCCTCCATACTGGCTCCTTCTGTGTCAGCCTGCATCCTCCATCCTGGCTCTTCCTGTGGCAGCCTGATCTCTCCGACGTGTCTGTGTGTGGGCAAGCGTCCCTCTTCCTCTTTCAACATCCTTTGGCCCTTGTCAACCTGTCATGAGCAGAGGAGATATGCACTGACTCTTTAATAACGACGGATATTAAAAAGACATGGCCAGCACCACTTATTTTGGGTGTCCTTCTACTTTTGAGATAAATATTGTCGAGGCCTCCTGCCTCATGGCAATTGCCCTGAGGAGTTCTGATCGCACCTTTTGTGGAAGAGCCATCTCATCATCTTGAAGAAGCATCTTCAGCACAGTCAGGCATGGAATGATGCAGATGCTGTAATGATGTTGCTGTGGCTCTACCTGAAGTGTCACTGTCCTCTAATTGGAGAGAAAGAGCTCAATTAAATTGGACCATAAGGTCCCACTGCAGTGGGGACCTTTGCTAAATCGCCATGTTCACCGCAGAGTAAGATGGTAATGCGCAGCTTTTTGCTCCAGATTTCTTTTGCGCATGTGGAGCGTTGAGTTCCCCACCTCGATTGGAACAGCCTGGATTATGTTGTGCCTTCTGGCAGGCCAAGTTCCTTCTGAAATTCTCGCAAACGCTGTTTTACCAGAATGATGGATGGTGGAAGTGGTTGGCCAAACCCACTTCTATAGGATATGCGATATGACATCTGTGACGGTCTCTCGACTTGCCAGAAACTCATTCACCACATAGTTCAAGGGTGGTGCGCCGTCAGCTGTAGGTCTGGGGAGTTTCAGCGAGCTCATTTCCCTAAACACAATTTTTGATCACAAACACCTCTGTGAGTTTTTTTTCCGCCGGTGACAGATCCGTCCTTTTTTTCGGTGCATGTGAAGAAAATGTGCAAGAAGAGTTGGTAAGGACCATGCCGGGAGGACAGAAAACAGAGACAGACGGACTTCTCCATCGCTAAGCTGTGGTATTTTTATATTATTTTTTCCTCCATGTCAAGCCTAGCAAACGCAGTTTAAAGTTACTACGTTTACAATTGTTGTTTGGTCCTCGTTGTAACGTATGCTTGTGGGACATTCTCTTTATTGAGTATGAGTGAGATTTAAAATCGATGTAGCAGTTTATCACGACCTGTCTGACGTTGACAGCCTCATTATGCTCTATTTCCATAGCGTCCCTGAATACTACCCTCCAAGAGGATGGCGATCCAGGGGACTGGAGCGAATTTCCCTCGCCAGCATCTGAAACTTTCACCACGAGGAGGGTGCGGAGAATTGGCGCTGGAATCCACGCCATGCAACGGCAGTGTGAACGGGGTCCCTACTGTCCCTGTCCCCTCTCTCTGCTTCTTCACACTTCCACTACTCATTATTGGTA
>NW_023339807.1:849600-857780 GCF_004916995.1 Morone saxatilis
TCCATAATCATTATCACCATGCAAGTCCTTACTATTAGTGTAGTAGTTGTTGGCTTACTGTTTGTTGATGTGCACCTTTGTCTCTGTCCTTCGTCTTTTACCTCTCTCTCCTTCTCCTCATCTTCTCTCCTCTCTCTTGGTTCTTCTCTCTGAAAAGTGTCCTGAGATAACTTCTGGTATGAATTAGCACTATACAAATAAAATTGAATTGAACTGAATTGAGGAAACACATCTCCAAATCCATCACTGGACCTGAGACAACATCCAAAATATGTGCTTTGAGCAAGACCATCAGTGACTGGTACGGCTAGGGGATTTTTACAAGAGGAATACAGAAATCCCCATGTCTGCACTCTACTCCAACTCACCACCTGATACAGTTGATCAGTTGTGTTGACATGGTAATGAATTGTGACTATGTGGCCTACAACCACCTGAGGGGGCTTCTGGAGGTAATCAGCCCAGTGATATCAAAAGCTCACCAATAGAAGCTCCAATCCTTTCCAAGTTTATCTTACTCAAGGTGTGCAATGTGTTGATCTGGAAGCTCCATGAATCAATCCTGTTTCCATTTCCAGCCAACAACTCCAGGCCATCCTAACCTGAAAACACCACCAAAAAACGGAGGAGGCAAAAAAACAAACAAATCCAACCTAAGGACGATGTGCAGGCTCTAGGCGATCAGAATGGCATCAAGCCAATGGTGAGAGCTGAAGTAATGTGCCTGCCTGCCAAACACTGGATGGAGTTGGAGTTGGAGTTTGTCAGTAAACACTGACAAACAGAAGCCAAAGAGCATGGCATTCAGTGACTACGTAAAAAGAAATGTTGCAAAATCAAAATACCAGCAAGAACCTATGATGCTTTCAGATGGAAAAGAAGGCCACTAGAAAAGAGAGAAGTAAGAAAGAGATTAATGATGTAAGATAGAAACAACCGACGCCACTTTTGACACCATCATTGAGCTGAGTAACATGTCATTAACATGTGTTTTTCCTTATCCAGATAAGATATTAAGATACAACTGATATGTTAATGCTAGGATCTTAGTTTCTCCTTGTAAGCTATAATATCCATGTAGTTACATATTAACCTACTTCTACTGTGAGTTTAACCTTAACTTCTCTTTTTTATTTCTACTGTCACGATATTAACTAGTATAACTAATATTTTAAAATATTCCTGAGACATTTCAGTGTCATTTTTGTGTTTGTACCTTGTGACTTATATCCACTTTCAACTGAATTAAACCTTTGTTTTTTGAAAGATGTACATTGTTGGCATCTAACACTGAAAGGCTTTAATCAGGAGGATGTGTCACTACTTACCACTGGCAGATGTTCCTTTTGCTTGTTACTATGTTACCATTGGCTAATATTTGGCTAAATATCTACGGCAGATTAATTCAACCTGTCACACACTGCTTTGTGTGTGTGTGTGTTTGTGCATAAGTGCATTCTCAGGAGGCAGCAAGGAAAGGATTGGGGAGATCCACGCTTGAATAAACGCTTCTGTCTCCTCTCATTATGTCTGCACTGTAAACACAATAAAACGGAAGATCAGCACCAGTGGAGCAGCGAGGAGCTCAACCTGTACTGTGTGTGTGTGTGTCTGTGTGATGGTGTGTTTAAAATCCTGACAGGACACACAGCCACATAGTATGGCTTCAGCCACATAAAACTACTGATCATAAATAGCATCCATTCAACTTAGAATTGTCCAATACTATATCCACATGGAGAATGTGAAAAGCATAATTATAGCTGATAATTTCCAACAAAATCCTGAGTTATAATAAAATTAGTCTGGATTCATTGACCAAGTTTACCGTTTCACAGTTATCTATTTTCCTAAAAATGAATTCACAAGATGTGCTGCCCAGTGCATTATTATAATCATATATTCAGCTAAAATAACAAGGGAGAAAGACAGAGAAATGTCTTAATAAACTACACAAAAATAACTGGAATGTGCCCTGTGCCCTGGACAAATAAGAAACTCAGATCAAATTTCAAAACCTAATTTCCTCTGGATAATATAAAAATATTGTTGTGTAAACAGGATTATGGAGAGTTTATGTATCATGGAAGTGGCCCAACGATTGCTTTTTTCATTACAGTACTGGTATTATTATACCAATTTAAACCAAGCTTTGGGAACAGCACTGGGCTGAGAGGTGATTTTGCACTGATACAAATGTAATGCTAGATCTACTTCAAAAAATCTAATCTTTGTATAAACTCCATATTTTTTTGTATGTAAAAAATAATATCTCTAGTCATATTTTCCATTCTTTATAGAAACCTACATCATTTTTTACATTTCCATATAGTAGTACAGTTAAAAACGAAACATTTCTTATATTGTACTGAAATTCAGATAGTGAGGAAGTCCACACTCAACACAAACTGGGCCAGAGTTTTCCGCATCAAAACAGCCTGAATCCTAATATTAACTCTCCAGGAAACTAGATGGTAATAAAATATAGTTATTATGAAAGTACCAAAAGAACTACCCCTGAGGTAGTGTAAATCATAAAATGTCACAGAATACATCCTGATGGTAAAACAACTATTTTTCTCTGATACAGCATCATTTTTTCATTAATTGCAGCCATTTTATAGCACATGGTAATTGAGTCGAGACCAAATTTATCGATATGATATTTCAATATCAGTCTAGCTTACTACATTGTGTCACAATGCCAAGAGGCTAATGCCAGCCAGAAGGCTAATGTGTACGATAAACATGGTGATGGAAGGGTTAGGGTTAGGTCTTTGATCGCTGATATGGCTTTACATCCAAACTAGTTATGCCTGAAGTAATCGTGGTGCACCCAATATTAATAGCTGATTTAGTTACACTCCAACTAGCAGTTACTGAACCTCTAGTGTTGAATTTACACCCTAATTTAGGAGAGAACTTAGACATAACTGGTGCAACACACTCCAGGTAGTTTACTTACTAAGTAATAACATGTACTTAGTAGCCAGTTATTCTGGTTCTTTCCTAATAAGTATGATTTGTTACTATCTAGTTTACTTGTAAATACCAGGGTTTAAGCAGACTGTAAAACTGTAATAACGATACAATTAGTAGCAGCCTAAATATATTTCAGCTTCTGAGGAATTTCAGAGAATTTCCATTGGATGCCTGTTAAGGACATTGGTACTCATAAGAACAGGAACACAAGAACAAACACACATTACCCTGTCATGCCAGCGCTCCATCGGCAAGGCACACATAATCCATAGCCCCATGACACAAAAGACAATACTCCCCTACTATTAAGTACAGTCTCAATGCACAACTAAACTTTGACTTTGATCAGTTTGCTGAAAATTCATAATCCTGCAGTTAGAAACTGGGTTATTTTAGGGGCCACACGCTGAAAGCTTGCAGTCTGCTGCCTGCTTAGTGATTTTGATGTCTTAATGGGATATTATGGCAGCTGTGTATTATTTCGAGGATGGGATGGAGTCTTTGAGACAGGCTTTGACGAGCACACCACTCTGATCCCAGTAATTACAGTCTGCATGCCGTGCGCTGATTACAGATCTATAGTGCGAAACCTACCAGGCCACCTGACAAGAGCCCTCCTTACATCACTAATTCAGTCCTTAATTAATTATTCTTTTGCGGTCCTCACAAGCAACATGCCTTCAGGGCATCATGCAGGCTTTTTATGAATGCCCAGCTTGAGTCTGTCTCCTCTCCTAAGGCCTGGTGGTGATGAAGAGCAGAGGACATGTTGGTAATCACACTATTGTCTTAGACATGAGTGGATGGCTGGGATGTCAGATCCTTTATTTTCTTTTTTTGTTTGTTTTTAAAGTTATTTTTTTGGCCTTTTATTGCTTTTAATTGACAGTGACAGCTGGAGATAGACAGGAAAGGGGGGTAGAGAGAGGGGATGAAAGGCAGCAAACGGCCCCAGGTTGGATTCGAACACGCTGCAGGACTCGGTCCATGTTCTCCAACTCTACCAAGTGAGCTAAACGGGCACCCAAATCCTTTATTTTCTAATACCTGACCATTACTGTCACACACAGCTATACTATAACTGGGCTGCTAGACCATTTCAGTCAGTGGTAATTATTACAGGGTGTTTATAATAGCTAATGAATGAACTTATAAAGTGTTTACTCATTGGGCAGCTGTGGCTCAAAACTTTGATTGGCAGCTCTATCTGCTCTGTTCACCCTGACATGGCTTCGGTAAAAAAACTGACTGGAAGCCTTTTCTCCTGGAGCAGAGCAGAGAGATTGGGACAGAAGACTGGCACTTCTGGTGATATCACAAGCATTGTCTAGAACAGCAGCAATAAGCTCCGGCAGCTGCATTGCAACCGGAACACAGCCGGTGGAATCAAGCAGTTTATCTTCACTGGCTTCCTGCTCGTATTAAGCTCAAGTCACTAATGCTAGCCTATAGAGTAGCAACTAGCACAGCACCCAGCTGAAAACCCTCGTTTATGTTTATAAGCCTTCTCATTCTCTCTCAGGAAGCCGATTCTGTCTTCAAAAATCAATGGAAAACCTACCTAAACTGTCACTCAAAGCGGCCACACTCTTAATTATGCAGTTATGGCTCATTATAACGTAACATAAACACAATTTCGTGTGAAATTGAAAATTATAATACATTCTTATTTTCAGGTGATTATACACTAATGAAAACCTACCTATATTCCATTTCTGACAATATATTCTCCTAAATGTTACACACTGGACCTTTAAATCAGAAGAGAAAAATGGCTGCAAAACAAATCTAACTAGGTGCCAATTTATATGAAGCCAGGATAGCAATATCCTGCTTGATCCCCTTGTTTTGCTCTTCTCCAGCAAGGGTATTCACTGCTCACTTCCTGCATGAAATTTATCCTACAAGTCAATGAAATGTGAGGTTGCACAGATCAGATCAGAACCTCTAGGTCCACCCTGGCAACAGATGTACAACTTGTAAATGTTACGCTTGTGTTAGCTGTTCATTTACAAAGCTGCATCACGGGCATCAAAACTACACAAAGGCCTAAAGCATTTTTTATTAATTTAATTAGGCACACAGAGAAACATCAGGTGTAATTAATCATAAAGAAAATGAGATTCACTTCTTGGGGAAAACAAAACAGCTCTTCGGAGTTGGACACAATTTAATTTCTAATGTTTTACTGACATGGTGACTTTACTCTTTTCAACTGTTCTTTTAAACCCCTTCATTTGTATTGTGTTTTTCAGGAGTCCATACTTTCATCTGCTCAGACTGATCAAAGTTTGTTATGGCAACATTCTCCTTCACTGGAGTCCTGTTTGATATCGGCTTCATTTGATCCCTGCCCTTGTTTTATTGCTAAGGACCATAGGAGCACATTTGTTTTACTTAGCATATATTTCATCAGTAGGAGGCTTACTGAAGAAAGATACCAAGGAAAGTCAGGTGTGCTTATTATTAGTCATACAGGTCCATAAGCTGCCCCACATATAGGGTGACGATATTTTTAAACCCCCAACACTGAACTCTTAGGTGTTTTCGACATTCATGCGCTCGCCATATATGTGCTTATGCACACACCAATGGGGGACAATTATTTGAGTGCCTACTGAGTGCACCTTTCAACAACATTTGCAAGAAATCATCACACCTGATCGAAAGCAACCAATCAGAACTGAGAAAGATAGTTCCAAGAAGTGGCTGAAGTTTTCTTAAAGTGTAACTCAAGCTTCCAGTTTGCTGGTAGCTATGCATGCAACAGAGTCTGAAGCTCTGTGACTCGATGTTTCTTACGAAAATACTCCGTCGTTGTCGTTGACTTCTTTCCAGTTTTTATTTCCACAGGCTGGTATCTTGTTCTTTTTTATCAAAGAACTAGATATTTTGGACAGTTGTTTGTCTTCTGTAGTGATTATTCAACCTAACCTGTCCACCTAACACATGTAGAAAATGGAATTGCACTTCCAGAAATAAATACTGACACTTTTTCAACAGTATTGTTCATTGTTGCGAGTGAGTGGACGGTGAGTACATACAAGCAAGTGAGCTTGAAAGAGCTACGACAGGCCAAGTAATCACTGTTGAGTCATTGGTATTGATGGGGGATCCAGTCAAGCCCATGCAGGTCTATTGAGGTGATTTTGTTTCATGGAAGAGGAAAATCTTGCCTTGATGCATGTCTAACCCCAAATTCGAAGACTTAATTCTAACCTGCAAAAGAACATGTCCTCATTTAAAACGTCTAAGCAGAGAAAACATACTTGAACACACATAACTCACACAGAAACAAATCCTCTCATAGAAACCAATTAAATCTGCCGGAAGGGCCGTGCAGCAGCAGCAGTAGCAGCAGCAGCAGGTGCTGCAGTCACTGGGAGCAGCCAGCCATTACCTGTGGTAGTGAGGTGATGCTGCCATGTGACGCTGTGCAGCTCCTGCATGTTGTTTGTGAACACAGGGCTTTGGGGGGTTCAGCCTCAGTCTATAGAGATGTAAGGGACATTATTGATTTGTCATTTGTTTCACTAGCATGCTGGCTTTTAAATGAGGGAGAACACCTCCCATGGGAGGTTGCTTCTTTTTCTATGCTGAGGGAATATGTACATCAGCATGTGCATGATTCTCTACAGATGTACAGTGCATTCTCAGGAGCTACTTTTTTGTAATCATGTCATTGACCTTTTTTTCTTAGTGCCAATTATATTGGTGTTTTTGCACTTCCCATATGTGACATGGAAAATCAGGATTGGACCCAAATGCAAGACAGCACAGGAAACAGGACTGCAAAACTGCAAACTTAATTTGCTGTGCCCCTTACTTGCTTAAACGCATGTCAATGTTTTTCATGACTGAAGCAAATGGAAGACCAATGTAAAGCTAGAATGTTTATGTTTTTATGAGTTGATCTGTAATTCAAGTTTTGAAAATTAAAGGTCTATCATCGGGTGTAAGCTAGTTTAAGTTAGCTAAGCTAGTTCAGCCCATTTACAATCATGTATTTGAGAAAGTGGTTGAGCAGCTCCACAGTAATACGACAACACGGTCAAGAGTTGCCAATATGGGGTGGCTGTGGCTCAGAGGAAGAGTGGGTTGTCCACTACTCAGAAGGTTGTTGGTTCGATCCCCAGCTCCTCCCGCAACATGTCGAAGTGTCCTTGAGCAAGATACTGAACCCCAAATTGCTCCTGCAGTGCTTCGGTGTGTTAATGTGTATGAATGAGTTAGTTAGGAGGGACTGACTCTGGTGCCTTGTGTTTTTAAAAAGATTATTAGGAAAGCCATGAGAATGATTTCTTAAACTTTTCTACTGGGGAGCATACCACCAAATGATTTCACTTCCACTAAGCATGACTATGTTGCCATAGCCAGTCATTTGTTGCCCCCCCTGCTATAAGCCTCGTGCTCCCCCTTGGATATTTGTTCTAACTCCGACACTAATTTAAAGCAGCAGGACGGTGTATGTGGTATTGAGCCAAAATAAACTACAGTGTGGGTTCATGGTAATGAAGGGCTGTGTCACCCATTGTGGCTTTTATCATTTTACTGTACTTATAATAGTGCTACATCTGGCACATATTGCAAAAGCCAAAGCAGCGAAGATGTTAACGTACACATGTAAGGAAAAAAAAAAATCTGTAAAATCACCCAGTCTTTGATGTACATAGTATATTAGATTTTACCTGTTGGGATATCCTTCATTATGCAGGTGACATCCTGCCAGGGACTGTGATTGTGTTCAAATGCATTTTAGTCCACTCTCTCTGAGGACCCTTGTTGTGCACATTATCTTTATGAGGTGCATGAGCACGATCGAAGTTATGACTTCAGAAGGCGTGGGTTCACACAGAATCATTATTGTTGCACAGCTGCATTTTCCCATTAAGGTTGTGAGGATATTGTTTTCTGCAGGGACAGCATGGGTTCTCTTCTGTTTGCCGGCCAAGGTCAGAGTCAAACATTCGGTTTTGTGAGAACTATCTTTTAATAAGCTTATTGTTATCAAACATATTTCTTTTCATGGAATGTCTTTACCTAAACGCCATCTCCGGGTGATTCATAACAGGTTAGGACACTTTTCTGGAGCTCTCCTAAATATTTGCCGAGATATGAGTGAAGCTAGGAAAGATGATAAAATGCTTTTACTGCTACCAAAGAAGAAAAGAACCAAAACTCAAATTTTTGTCTAGTTA
>NW_023339807.1:857880-858952 GCF_004916995.1 Morone saxatilis
CATCACCCATAGGTTTCTGAAGAGTTATTGTAAAGCTCAGTGAGGTGCTTCCGCCTGTCACCATTTTAGCAGTTCTGACACCACCGACTGCCAGCTAATCCAAAAATTAGTAGAGGTGGAGTGGAGGCGGATCAAATGAATTCTGGTTACTGAAACTGAAACTTTGATCCTTCATATAGTTTAAAAGTGATATTGTATGTATGTAAAAATTCAACCACAGTACAGTTTTCATGAATGGGAATTCCCTATAGAGACTGGCTGTGTTGATTTTTAAAGTTTGGCCTTTTAATATGGGACCTTAGGGATTGACTCTGCTGAAGCCAGCCTCAAGTGGTCGTTAGAGGATCTGCAGTTATTGACACTTGGCTTAATTTTTTACGTAAGTTGCCACTATATTCACACTGCTTCATTATATCAAAAAATCATTATTGTAATGATACCTTTTTGCATTTGAGCATCACAGAATTAGAATACCCTGAGAGAAAAATCCTGCAGAAAAACAAGGCATCGTGCCTGGCATGACTCCCAGTGAGGGGTACTGTACTTAAACCATTTAGAGCTAATTATCAGAAAAACCTCTCCATTATCTACTGACCTGTGCCTACAAGGCTGCAATTATTTATTTCTTTCAGCCCTCAGAGTGAGCACATTGTAATCAGTTTAATTAAACCAAATAGACTTCTTCTCTCTGAGGCTCGGCACACAGGTCTGGACCCAGAAGGGCATTGGAGAAACCCATAGAAGTCTATTATTCTTGCACTGTGATAAATGGTGTTTAAGATTATGTTGGATAAAGAATAGACTAATGTTTCATGTATGCAGTAGCCGGGGCAGATTTTACTGAATGCTAATATATGCAGTGCTTGGCATTTGGCCATGCATATTTAGTTTCTAAAGTAACACAAAGTCGCAGAAGGCTACGTTTTATGCAAAGGAAGCATTTGTATGGTTAGAGGCTCCCTGAGAGAGGGGCAGCCTTCATATCAGGCAAGAAAAATAACCCATCACATTAGTTTTACACTCTAATCTCAACAGTCTAAGGAAGCCCTGTGACACTAAGGAGGCAGTTGTT
>NW_023339807.1:858970-859153 GCF_004916995.1 Morone saxatilis
TTCTGCCTCCTCTGTTCCTCGTGATTAGGACCGAGTTCAGATAAAGGTGGCTCACTGAAACTGAGAGGCCAAAGAGTTTGCATCCATGAGTGTTGGCTAAAGCTCGACTGAATATTAAACAAGAGGACAAGAACAAAGGAGATGATAACACAGGGTAGGAAAAGAGGAAAGGATGTGATAATC
>NW_023339807.1:859267-860086 GCF_004916995.1 Morone saxatilis
TTACAGTTACAGAAAAAATACATATTCCGATTACAATTACACACAAAATACATTTTAAAATAATAAAATTATAAAACAAGTCCACTTTTGGACTTAGTCCAAAAGAGCTCCGGTGTAGTCACTAGATCATATCATGAATTATTGCTCTTGCTAGTGAGGAATATCGTCAAAGAGGAAAAAGACTGATCCACTGAACAGCAGCACAGCCTTAAGAAAAGACCATGGTAATATTGTATCCCTCTCTCAGTCTTTTGGTTTGAGACATCACAGAGCTGCCGGGCAGCTGATCGTGACCACACTGTATGTAGTTCACTGAAGTCACATCACAGGACTTCTTGGTTGTCTAGGTGTTGAGTTTCTCTTAGTTTTTGAACCTTTTCGACCAACCTGCAGGGCCATGATTACAAACTCATGCTGTGCAGCCAAACACTGCTCAAACTTACATAACTTTATCTAGAATTCTAGTGCAAACAAGTCAGACTGAAATTTGAGGAAATATTTATTTCAGCCATGAAATAATGGTATTTTAGAATTGAGATTTCAACCAGTGTTCTATACAATAGCTTGATTGAAGTACAAAGATAGCAGAATTGCAGGAAGTAGTTTATGTACTGAAGTGAAAGGAGTGGAAGTTGTGGAGGTGGATAGGCGAGTCGAACATTTTTTTTTTTTTACATTTTTATACCATGACCACCATTGTTCACTCACCTTAACCAAGTGTTCTGAGTTACCTAATCTTAACCATACCTTACCAATATTTATAGCTGTGCACAGATATTGTTGGAATAAATAATTACCAAAGACGTGGCATAGGTTACT
>NW_023339807.1:860153-860415 GCF_004916995.1 Morone saxatilis
CCATTGGAAGAGCACCCTAGAGGGCACTTGGGGGCACGATGGGAGGCAACTGCCAACTCCCTGGAAAGAAGAGTCCACTAGTGCTGTAGTGATTGGTTCGCTGTAGTTTATTTTAGCACTATTTTCACGCTGGAAATTAAAATTTTTAAGCTTTTTGTTTGTGCCGATACATTGTTTATAGTTTTCCTCAACAACTTCATACTATGTTTCTTGTAACTTTGATGTTCTTTATTGTCATACTGTCAGGACCGGTGACCAGAAC
>NW_023339807.1:860515-867144 GCF_004916995.1 Morone saxatilis
TTTTGCGTTTGCTTAAAGGTCGAGCCTTTTTGCAGTTAAAGCTTGTAAGGTAATAACGCTTCCATTAAAAAATGTAAAGAACATACTCGTTCTAAGTTGTTTAACTTACCTTTCAGTGGGATTAACTGGTCCAATCTGGTTCCCTCCGGTTTTGGGTCGCTGCCTCCAATTTATTTTTTTTCCGGGAAACAATGGAAAAAAAAAGTTTTCCTAGTAGCAGCCCGCTGTTTTTTTTTATCAGAGAGGCGGAAAATTTCCAAGGAACCTGTACAAAAAACACAGCGTGCTTTTCTTGGGTGTCGCCGCGACCCCGCCCGCAACACAGGCACTCGCTCTTTTTGTTGGCCATAGCCTTTCAACAATGTCCGCAGGTTTAACACCAACCAGTTTTTTCGCGGCGAAGTACGGGCTTGTGTTGGCAGCAAAATTTGACTTTACCCTTTAGCTTCTCTCCCTCTCTCTCTTCCTCTCTCCGTAGCCCCTTTTCACGGAGCTCCCGCGCGGCTCTTTTCGTCTGTTAAATACTTCGCGGCTTTCGAAAAAAGAAATAGGAAACTGGAAAGGGTTCCCGTGTCAATGTCCCTCAAAAATTCCGGTTTGAATTATCCGCCATCTTCTCAGTGGTTGTCGCGGAACTAGTAAGTATCTTGGTTTGCCGCTCAGTGGCTTTTCTGCTTTCCGCGGCAAGCCAGCGTGAAGTTTTTTGACGGGAAAAAGAATTGGTGGCGTTTTCACAAGTTTTCATCTCAGAAGAGTTTGGACGCCTTGGTCACGACTGGTTTTTCCCAAGAATTGGCGCCCGCCCTGCTATTACGTTGAGCATTTTACTGTTTGTTTTCTAACCTTATCTTTTTTTTATAAGACTGTCGTTAAAACAGCTTACAAAAGTTCCCTTTTCATGCTTTGTTTTTTTTTTACAAAGTAAGGGACCGCCTAATTATGCTAGCTGGTGGTTTAAGTTGTGGCTGCTAATTTTTAGCCCTTGTTAGTGGTAATTTAAGAAAAGTAGGGCTTTTTCTTTTGCACTGACCCATTTTTAATGGCCCCGTTTTGAAACTAGCGTTATAATGGTAATTAGGCGGTTTTTTTTGCTAAAAACCGGGTTTTCACGTGCCCGAGTTAGAAATGAAAAACAATAATCGCGCAGAGAAACAGACCAACTCGGTAAATAAGTGTTATTAACCCCAGGTTCATTTTGCGCCAGAATTGTCCTTTAAGTCAAGACAGTCAAGACATACAACATGATGTTAGTTCTTCAGGCTTCTCTTCTGCAATGTAATTGGATGGTGTCGGATTGGTTCAAACAAAGTGGATTTGGGGAATTAAATGTGAATTAATTTTAGACTAAACACATTTGGCTGTGTTATGTGGGAAGCATTAGGCTAGCTTAAAGCTAAGTTAGGTCAGGGCCAGAGAATGATGTTGCCTTGTCTGCTGGCTTGAGTTATAGATCAAAAGCACAAATTTGCAATACAGGTCTTCCATACAAATGCTCACTTAACTTTTCTTGCATTTTACTGTGTGGTGATAACTAACATCGTTTCATCTGGTTGCATTACCAGCTTATTTTCTTATTGATGCTCTTACTCTGTATACAGGTCTTATTTTCCTCCTAATCCCTTGTTATTGTGTTTTTTTTTTCTGGGATTTATTTTTCGATCCTGTATGTTTTACTCCTGGGTGTTATTTTTCCCTTATTAATTGTATCTCCTGCAAAGCAGATTTGTAAACCCTGGATTTAAAAAGCACCACTGTTCCCCGTCTTGGGAATAAGGGCACAACATGAGAATACATACTGTTCCTTCCTTCAGACTCCAAATCCAGCCTAACCAGTCAAGTGTGTACTATTAGCAAATTCTTCATTTATGAATGATATCTGAAATGAAAGATTATTTTCAGCCAAAATAGTAAACGAAGCACTCATTCCTGAATGGGAGACTGGTCACCAGCATGATCAAAAAGTTTCACCCACAAGACAGTACTAGCTGTAGCCTTGGATTTTAAGGTGAACACTGATATGTCTCTCTGGCTGTTTTTTTTTTTTTTAATCAAGTTGGTCAGTGAACTAAACTCCTTTAGAGGTGCTGGGATGCAACCAGGAGGTTTCTACTTGCCACTGTTGCCAAGTACTTGTTCATGGTGGGAACTCTTGGGTCTAGACCTACTTTATTTGAAAAGTTTCCTGAGATAACTGTTGTCATGATTTGGCACTATACAAATAAAACTGAAATGAAATTGACTCACAGTTGGAGCACTTTGTGGCGTGGATTGGCTTGAACAAATGAGTGACATCACTATAGGTTCAAAGTTGATACACACCCTACACACCTGTTTGTGTATGAATACCTAGGTCTGCTCAAGTGTAACCAATCTAGTATTACACAGATTGTGTTGCATAAATGAGGGTCGTCGACAATACCAGAGCAGCTGTCATTATGCAAGATCATTACACACAAGTGTGGCAATTTAGTATTATTATTAAGTCAACAAATGTACGTGTACCAGGGATATCTCAACCACCATGAAACATCAGAAGATTGTTTTAGTTTCTGACGGCTACCATATTATAGATGATGGTGGAATCAGTGAAATTGGCCCTAAAAGTATAATGTTTTACAATTACATTCCATCCCTCAAGTTATTTTTTATCTCCTATTTATCCCATTTTATCACCCTTAAAGCACTCCAGAAAGCCCTGTGTACACATGGTCTGAACTGACTGAGTGATTGACTGAGGTGCACACAATCCAACTGTATGGTGCATTTATCTTTTATAAATACTTCATCTGTTGGAAGTGCCAAATGCTTACACATATACAAATGGCCCCAGGTACTGTATATCAACGGACTTAGATTTAGATTGCTGCAAAAGAAAAACAACTTGGGGCCATTATTATTTTTCATTTTATGTTTCTTTTTAATATTATTTATAGTGGTTATAGTTTCCATACATGGGCATCAGTCAGTGGGCAGTTGTGTGTACACAAAAAAAGCTAATCCAATACTCAGTGTGAGCAGTGGAAGGAAATATGGGGCTGTCTGCTCTCAGGCCCACCCCTGTACTTTGTGCCTGATGAGAGATATGTTGACAGAGGCCTCCTCCTCCTCCTTCACTGCTTCCGATCATTCCCCCTTCCTATAAAGCCATTTCACTAAATCACATTTAATATTTACCTCTTGTGCTAATGCAGCAGATTGAGAAAACTAATTCTTTTATGGTGTAATCGTCCCTGGGTCTCCTCTGATTGACGTGGCACTAACCACAGAAAGGTTGATGTACACTGACTGGAAAGGACACAGGTTTTTATATAGCTTGTCAACAAGTGAAGCACCTCTAAAGTTCACAAATGAACACATAATACCACAAACAAATACAGATAAATGGAAAAAATAATAAATAATTAAAATTGCCTTTTTCTATCCATTTTAACAAGGACATTTTGAGCGCTACTTTCTCAGGATTATGCCAGGTATGTGTTTACACAGAGTAGAGCGTTGATTCTCTGGCCAAACCCGATTGGACCTGAGACAACCCGCTGGGTTTAGGCCAGGTTCAAGTCAGGTTCGGGCCCAAAACTGTTGCCATAAATTGGGCTTGGACAGTAATATTTAATAATGCATGCAACTGTTATTAATGAGTGAATTTGTTATTAGTTTAGATAATTACTATATTATATGCACAATGCAGTTTACTTTAGCTTGTAATAAACTATTTAAGTTATGTCTTTGTGTATTTCAAGCAGAAATTTGGGTTTGGGTCAGGCTCGGGCACAAAACTGCTTTGTATATATTTTGTATATATCAGAATTACATCACTTACAATCAATTGTATAGTCATTGTTTTTAACTCCTTAAAAAGTAAAACGGCTGAAAATCACTGCACTGGCAGCCTAATTGCTTGTCAGTCTCTCCAGGAAATTGTGATTCTAACAATTAAAATAAATTCTGCGTAAGCTTGCAATTTTTGTTGCAAGTTTGTTGCAAGTTTTGGTTTACAGATGCAATGCAGACGTCCATTTTTAATGAATAATACAAAAAATCCCCCGCAAAACATTGCAACATGCATCGCAATTTTTTAGAAAAGATGAAAGATGACTTAATTTATGTGTTTTTCTGTTGAAAGAAAACATTTTCTTGAGCTGAGTATGAATTTATCCTGGCTGTTCAGTGGTAAATTTATGTCATTTATGTATGTGTATTTGTGAGACTGAAACAAAGTGTATTTGTGAGAGCTTTCCTGGCAGGGCAGGACTGAATGTATAGCTTTACCCTACATGAGTGTATGTGAATGCAGCTCCTATATATCATATTTTCTCAGTCAGCTGAGCGCTCATGGCCAGCAGGAAATAAAGTGTGTGTTTCTGACAGTGCGTGTGACTGCGGACTGACTCGACACTGACTTTCCCGCACTCCTGTGCCTCCCTCTAATGTACCTGTCATGCTTGTGATATATGGCTGCATGTATATTTTAAGGTTCACCTGGCAAGCATGTCACCTGCAGTCTCTTTGTGGCAGGATGATTGATCAGTACTTCTTCCTGGGATATTTTTCACCAGATGAGGCAGGTGCTGGTTGCATGGGTAGTTTGAATACAAATTGCGAGGAACTGGATATTAATTTTTAGTATCAGTTTAATATTTAGTGGCCAGTATCTAAAGAACACATCTGTGAATTTCTGCAAACACAGTGGTTAATATTGATGGCTTTTTTTTTATTACATTACAGTATTTGTGCAGGAAGGCTAGCCTAGGACCAGAAAATATGCAGGTGCCCCAGCTGCCCAAGTTGACTGAGGTATTTGCAAGATATTTTTTTCTCTTGGTCGTTCTCACCAGAACAATCTTTGCGTATCATTTAAATTCTTGCAAGCAGTGTGAAAGTTTCAGGTTGAAGGTAAAGAAGTTCAAGGGGTGTTTTATAGGCAAATAACAGTTTGTCAGGTATTTATATATGTGACATTTTAATATCATTAATAACTACCTGAATAAACGTTCATATAAAAAATATGAATGAAAAATGTGGAAATATAACAAAAAAAGTTTGTTATGCTTGGTCGAGGTGGAAAAGTTTGCACATTGAAAGAGAGAAGATATCTGATGGATATCAGATTTTTCAAATACACCTCAATGTCACGGTACCTGCTTCTGTTTCTTCTTCTGTGGACAATACATTCATGTCATGCTGCCACTTACAGTTACAGGTCTTCTCTCCACCAGGAAGATCAAAATATAATGAATATAAAGAGTACGATGTCTGGGTTTACATTATCCCAGTCCGTGCCTCTCGTGTATTAGCATACATTTGGGTCACAGAGGTAACCATAACATAATAAGGTAAAGATAAGAAGAATCTGCAGGCAAGAGGGTGTGAAGTTTTGTTTAAAAATCTAAAATTTTTCATGGAGCTATGTGAACTATTTTCAGTGCATCAGTTTCAAACACGCCTGTTGATTCGCAGTAGAATAATTCATCAATATTGTGATGTGCACAGAGGTATGGAGGTTTCTGTGGTTACTTTACAGCAATCTGGTACTGGTTGCCCAAAATATAACCATAATTGTGGCGTGACTACAGAGCATCACTCCAGTTAGAGACTGCAGATGGACCAGATATCTGCTGCTGCCTTCAGATGGTTAAATACCCCATTTCCACCGAAGCAAACCTAGTGCTAGTTCTGGGCTTGTGCTAGCACCGTTTCAGAGTTGGTTCAACTTGAGAACCTTCTTAACTCCGGAATGGAGTGATGCTGATGCATTTTGTGCCGCTTTGTCTCTTTACTTTCTATTTTAATAACTGAGCCACACTTTAAAACAAAGACTTTAGCGTGGCCTTCAAGAGTGAAATGAATGAATATATGTGTATTTGTGTCTGAATGAGGGCAATGAAATGTGACAAATAATCACTATTTCATGGTTTGACTGGGGTGCAGAAAAGTGAGAGTAAGAGTTTAAACTTAAATTTCAAGACTCTCTTACCAAGGATATGTCAGTTAGTCAGTGCCAACCTCCCGCAGAGGGAGAGCTTGGGTAATGATCACCCAGGGCTAACTGTTAATTCACAGCAGATTGCAGCCATATTGGGGGAAGCACAGAGATCGGAGTTTAATTGTCCTTTGCATATTCACTTACTTCACATTTACTTCCATTTATCAGTTTCTCAGCTCAAACACCATCCCATCCATGGGTCAAAATTGTTTTTTTAGATTGTTTTCCTGAAACAATTGTGCTAAACTGCAATAAGAGGAAATGGAAAACATAATTGTTATAAGCTCAACTCATCTTTATTTTTTCCAGTGCACTGGTATTCAGGGTAGGCAGTACTGTGCATAATAACCTCGCCCGAATGCTGCTTCATTGTTTAGAGCTGCCGATCCGCTTAACTTTCCATCTGCCTGCCACTCTACATATCAAAAGAATTTAGTCACAAATGCTGAATTGGCAGATTTTTGAAAATATTATTGGGACATTTAACAGTTAGTGAAGGTTGGAGAGGATAAACAAGCAACAATGATCTAGTCAAACCCAGGCTCCTTAAAGGGGATCTTGGCAACTCTAGCCATTTCTTCGCTGGTTTTCACTTTTGTCATCGCATGTTTTCTCAGCGAGCTCCCCCTACAGCTCTGGGACGTGT
>NW_023339807.1:867244-870992 GCF_004916995.1 Morone saxatilis
TCTGACAGGAACTAGGAAAAGCGATCATATCGTCTCCTGTTAACTAGGCGTTCTCTGCAGTTGAGCTCCCTGTAACAATTTAGGAATTATAATTTAAATTCTTTCCTACTATAAAGCTCTTCATGGTCAGGCCCCTTCATATCTTGAAGAGCTCCATAGTTACCCTTTACCCTCTAGGGAACACTGCGTTCTCTTCAGATCAGGCTACTTGTCGGCTGATCCTATAGTCTCTATAAAATAGACAGAGCCAAGCCTTCAGTACCAAGCTCCCTCTGTGGGAACCAGGCTTCCAGTTGTGGTCTCAGGGAGCGCAGACAACTCTCCGCATTTAAGAGTAGCCTTAAGACGTTCCTCTTTGATAAAGCCTTATATAGGGGCTGGAATCCGGGTGAGTCCTGAACCATCCCTTAGTTATGCTTCATGCTTAGTATGGAGTTTCTTGTGCTTTATCGGTCTCGCAGGTTTCATGGATCCTGGTGGAGCCTCTGTCTATGGTCCCTGCTTGACTACATTTGCTAGAATCACTGATATTATTGTTATTATTATGAATTATTATTTAGTATATGATGTTTTGGTACAGTTCTGTTGTCCTGCTCGCTGTCCCCATCGTGTGTGTGTCGCATCGCCTTTTTCATGATTGCCATCAATTCATTACTATTAATGTAGTTGGTTGAGCTACTGTTGTTGCTGTACATCTGTCTGTCTTTCTCTGTCCTCTCTCTCTCTCTTTCTTCTCTTCCCCCCCAACTGCTCAAGCAGATGACCCACACCTAGAGCCGAAGGGTCTGTCCTAGGTTTCTGCCTTTAAAAGGCAGTTTTTCCTGCCCCCGTCACCAAGTGCTAAGGTCTTGCTCATGGTGGTACTGTTTGGGTCTCTGTAAATGTTAAAAGGAGTTCGGTCTAGACCTGCTCTATTTGAAAAGTGTCCTGATTTAACTTCTGTTATGAATTGTCGCTATACATATACACAATTGAATTGAATTGAATTGAATTGAACCTGACACCCAGTGTAGTCCTTCATAAATCCCACATGGACATTCCCATATAGGGATCATTTTTCAGCTCACATGAGCCCCACATACAAATGGTGGCTGGGTAGTTGTTTGCACATTTATGATATTCATTTAATTATAGTATATTTTAATAGCCGCCTGTTAAATGTAAAGGCATTTCAGAGGACCTTGACACCAGAAACAATGGCCAATGTCCTGCGTGACATTGTGGTTACCAAAGGCCAAGGCTACTAAAACACTTGGTTTAGGTTAGACTGTGGTCTTGGCAAGGCGAGGTGCATTTCATCTTGAGATCTTTTTCCTGGTGCTCAGGATCATTCCTCTTGTGCTGGCCTGCATTCTCGCTTGCCTGCTAACCTCCATGTCTGCCTGCTATTCCAGCATGCCTGCTCCATTCACCATCGCTCTTCAACTCCCAGCCATACTCCTTCTTAAACCTCACATCATCTCCAGTGTATGTGTTCTGCACTTGGGCACCCTGCAAGATTGTGACATTCTAACCTGCAAACTGATCCTCGGTTGATCTCTGATCCCTGAAACATTCTGAGACAATTTCATAAAGATGTGTACATAGAGGCATTCACACACACACACACACACACACACACACTCAATCACCTCTCCCTGTACTGTTCCTCTTGTTGTACTGAGGGTGCTCTAGCAGCTATTCAGTTGAGTGGCTCAGTGTGGTGGCAGCAGGTCCCAGTCACAGTGGCAGCAGGGGGTAAGAAGGGGCCATAATCTCAGTCCACCACCCTGCCGACATGGCTCACAACAACATCCATTTATGAAATTGGGAAAGAGAGGTGGTGGTTGGTTGGGTAGGGGGGGGGCACCATCTGAGTTTTTGGGACAGATGAGGTGGAAAATAGAATCTGAGGCAACATGTTGACACAGTGTCAGCAGGGCATATTTTAGACTGTGTGTATGATGGCTGTTTGAGTATTAAAGGCGTGGACACAGGAAAAGAACCTCCATGTCAAAAAAGGAAATTTAAATTCCAAGAAATTAAATCACAGCAGGAAGCAACACTCATGAGTCAAGCAAAGCTGATATAAGATGTCACACTGGCCTTGTGATGTCTGTAAGTGGACAGCTTTAAGTACGACAGTTCACACCTGGCATCTGAATGCATCTCCACATACGTTTCAAGTGACCACTTATGAGCAAATCTCACTTCACTATGTGCAAATAAACACATTATTTTTGTTTGGGATCAAATGCATTTTTATCAGCGAGGAGGCAGCAACGCACTTCCCCTGCCTAGTCTGCCAGAAATTAAAAGAAGAACAAAATAAGTTTATAAAGACGTCAAAAGGGCAAAATCAAAACAATACAGACTGGGTCTATTCCTTGTTTTGTTACAGCCCAGCCAAATTGCCCAAGACGTTTGATACGCTCGTAATATATCTTCATGGGTTTTTCCAGATTTTCCAACATTGTGGACAAAGCAAGCTTACTTGCCTTGGGATCTGTGCTGTGATAGCCAATGGACCCAAGAAGATATTCTGGATGTCCTTCAAGTCTGGTGGGACAGAATTGTAACTTTCACACAGCATTAACAGACTAACAATGGCTAGCTAATCTTTGCACATAATGTTGCAAATTTGAACCTCTGGCCTGAAAAGACATAAAAAACACCTTGCTGTACCCCCTACAGTTCACCTACTGGGCAATAGGTCAGTGGATGATGGAGTCATCATGGGAGTGCACATGATTCTGCCAAACCCCAAGGGACATATGCAAGGATCCTTTTGTGGACAGTTTGGTATTCAATACCATTATCCCAGAAGTTCTCCACTGTTAACTCATTGATTGACCTGCTGTCCATTCAGGACTTATACATGTCCAGAGTCAGGAAACAGGCAGAAACCATCACACCCATCACACCCTGTACCCTATTTTACTTCTAACTCCTCTGGTAGGCACTACGGAACAAATCCCAAAACAACCAGACACAAGAACAGTTTTGTTTCACATGCTATCATTCTGAGGAACAGTTACAGTTATTAGTCGTATAGTGTCAGAAAACCATGTCACACAATAAACGTAACACTGAAACATCCACTAAACCTATAAATTATCAATGTTATAGTTTAAATATTTTTTTAACCCAAGCACGCTATATACATTGTGTATATAGACATGTTCTAGTACCTTCTATTACATTAATATGGATTACATAAACCATTCAGTATTTATACTGAATTATATTATATTTAGATTAACAGTGTCAGGCATACTGGACCTTCATCGCACTGGACCTTTGTGGTCACATGGTTGGTGTTGTGGAACTGTCGTAGTTTGGTCAGGTTTTGGCCCAAGCATTTGACATAAAAGTCAGGGTGTGTTTGATCCACCCATTTACCTCAACCTCATCTCTGTACAGACTTTGTTTTAAGTGTCACCCAACTTTCTCCTTTGCTCCCGTCATAATTACTATCGCAACTAGAGGTTGTCGCCTAACAATAATAGGATTTGGGTTGGTTTTTCTATGTGTCCATTTCAGATTCTGGACCCGGAGATGTCTACTCCAAGGAGGACTGAAGCTACACTATATTATTCTTACTTCTCTTAATATAATACTATACTATACTATTATGTTTTTATTTTGGTGTGTGTTTCATTATGTCTTTATGAAGATGTTTACTATGTACTTGCAGAAAGTAGGAAGTGGAAATGATATCATGTGACTGGCTGAGTACCATGCTTTTTAAGGCCTCTGCACACCAACC
>NW_023339807.1:871092-873340 GCF_004916995.1 Morone saxatilis
TCTAGTGAAAGAGCTCCGGGTATCACAGCCGAAAACTGAATTAACACACAAAACAAGAAAAAACAAAGTGCACCAACACACAGAGGCGACTGTCCGTGGCGCCATCTTAGGTTAGGCAAACTCGAGGCTTCAAAACGGTACTCCACAAACCAATGGGTGATAAGCTAGCTTAGCTAACAGTACAACAGAGGTACCAAACGGAAACTTACAAACAGCTCTGAATGTGCTTTAGTGACTGTCAAAGCTCCAGCAGACTCTATGTTTGAGGCAAGGAAATGGAGAGTCTGACAGCTCTGCTCATGGAAGGCTAGTTAGGCCTCTCTGACCCGCTAGCTTAGCTAACATTACAACACAGGCACCACACATAGATCTACTGTATAAAGAAAACTGTTTCAGAAAATATAACAAAAAGGGATTTAAAAAAAGTTACCTACTGCAGCTTTAATCGGACTGCCATGTAAATGAGGATAAGAGGGGAATAGATTGATACAGGAATCTTAGCAAAATAGATAATTTCAGAATATTATGTCTAATTAACGATATGGGTAATTTATTGTAAAAGCACATTAGTTTTTAGCACCATTATTTATGCTATTATATCTCCATTTGCCTGTAGATACTATGTATTTCCACTGAGAACCAATGTACTGTGCTCTGTGTATAGTAACTAGGTATATATTTTTTAGGTACAATATTATAGAAGAATGTCAGAGGGAAGAGTGGAATAAAATAATAAGGTGATGATAATTATTTAATTTGAGTGGAAGGAGAGCAGGGCAGTGTGATTTTACTTTAATAAACATTCTCCCTATTAGAAAGGTGTGATGGGATCTTCCCATTATGAGTTATAAAGCTATATTCCCTTTAGGTTCTCCCATCCATTTATATGCAATGATGTCCATCCTGTATCTCTGCCTGTCATAATTCGGCCTACAATCTGTAAAGGAGTGGAGTACACACCCCTATTCTTATCACTCAGAGAGGAAGTGTGTGTATGGATCTGTAGCCACAGTATATAGCCATGTGTGTATCTGCATTTGAATACATTTGCGTGTGACTGTACTTCGCTGAGCTCCGTGGAGAGATACAGAGTGGCGAAGGAGTGCCTTCATCTCATAGGCTGGAATCACAAAGCAGCACATCTCAGATGTTAATTTGAATATGAAGGATATCTCTCATGCTTTTTCTTCCCCAGTCTTGGCCCGCTCTTCAGATATTGAGACGGCTCTCCATATATCTGAGGAACACTGGGGTTGGGTTTATCTGTTAGTCCCCTGGAGTTTGCCCTGTTTCACTTGTGTCCCTATTCTGCCACTATTGATCCATTATCACAAGTATCCATTTCATTTCCAGGACAGACAGCTTCCTAATATGTGACCTTGTTTGCATCAAGGTTGCTGTGTTTTATCAGAGACAAAGAAAGAGACAGAGAAATCCAGTGGCAGCAATCTAGATTTTAATTTGCCTGAAATTGTTATCAAATTTACTCTTTCCAGATTCAATGTCACTTAAGCGAATGCTTTCACAGGCTGCTGTTGAAAATCAATAGGAGTTAGTCATCCCGACCAAAGGACATGCACAACAGCTCGATACAGTCACAACGCCGGTGCATGGAAAGAAGAGACACCTTCATTTCCTGGGCCAAGGCCTTAAACAACATTTTATTGTAGAAAAGTTAAGTCCAATCAGAATCAGAATTCTTTATTTTCATTGTCACAGATGTTACAACGAAATTGGTTGAGCAATCTATCCTCTGTGTATTTAAAAAAAAATCTAGGAATAAATAAATAAATAACCACGCATACCTACATAGATAACCCACATCCATGTGCACACTCACCCACCCACACACACACTCACACTTCTGAGTAAAATCTACACACACACACACACTCCAAAAAACCCACCCACCCACACAGTCTATTGCACATATATTGCCCATGGATAGAATGTGCTTCTAAGCCGGTTTGTCCTGCTCCCCAATACCCTGTATCGCTTCCCAGAGGGCAGGAGATTGAAAGGGCCATGGCCTGGGTGAAGTTGTTCATCCAGTCACAGGTGAGGGGTGGGAATCCATGTCAGTTAGCTTCTGGAAGAGATGTTCGACGGTATTGTGTTGAATGCCAAACTAAAATCAACAAACAGCATCCTGACATAGTTCCCCAACCCGTCTGTGTGGCTCACAGCACTGTGGAGGACGGTGGCTATGGCATCTGCTGTTGACCTGTTTGCCTTATAGGCAAATTGG
>NW_023339807.1:873360-875031 GCF_004916995.1 Morone saxatilis
GGCAGGACTAGCCTATCAAAGCACTTCATGACCACAGAGGTCAGTGCCACTAGTCTGTAGTCATTAAGGCTGCTTATGGAGGCCTTCTTAGGTACTGGAACGATGGTGGCTGTTTTCAGGCACGGTGGAACAGTGGCCTGTTTCAGGGAGATGTTAAAGATCCTTGTTAGGACCCCTGACAGCTGGTCAGCACAGGCCTTCAGTACTTTGCCCAGTACCCTGTCTGGGCCTACTTCTTTGTGTGGATTCACTCTCAGAACCCTTTTCACCTGATCTTCCTGTAGTTCAAGCAGGTGGGTGTTTGAAGCCTGAGGAGCTGTGGGGCCACTCTACAGGTTTGGAGTAGCGGAGTGGGGCCTCACTGACTCAAAGCGGGTGAAAAAGTGGTTTAGCCCAGATGGTTCTCCACCTTCCTCTTATATTCCCTTTTTTCAACCTTAAGTCCTCTCCTCAAGTTAACCCTGGCCACGCTGTACAGATTTGGGTCATTGCCTTTGAAGGCAGAGTCTCTGGCTCGTAGCAGTGACCGCACCTCCACTGTCATCCAGGGTTTTTCGTTATTGTAGACCCTTATCTGTTTGTTTACTGTGACATTATCAGTGCAGGTCTTAAAATAAAACAGCACAGTCTCAGTGTATTCATTTAGCTCCAAGTGATCAAATACCGACCAGTCGGTGTTAATAAAACGTTGTCTTGCAACTGACTGATTGCGTCCTCAGGCCAGATTTTTACAGTTCTCTTGGCTGGCTTGATTTTCCTTATGAGTAGTTTGTAGGCTGGGACACTAAGCAGCGAGATGTGGTCAGACATTCCTAGATGGGGGAGGGGTGTTGTCCTATATGCCTCCTTTAAATTTGAATAGATCTTATCTAGTGTGTTTTTCCCTCTGGTGGGGCCTTTCATGTATTGCACAAATTTGGGTAAAACTGTCTTTAGACAGGCCTGGTTAAAATCCCCCGCCACAATAAAAGCACCCTCAGGATGAGCCCTCTGCTGTCTACTAATCACTTCGTGGAGTTGAGAGAGAGCAACCCCAGAGTTTGCTGCATTTATGGTAAGCTATGCACAAATTAGGTAAGTGTTCTACATTCTTTTCAATGATCATCCTAGATATTTGTATAAGTGGACGTTACTCGTTATTTAAAGAACACAATTAGAGCCTTCACATGTTTTACATAAAGAGTTGCACATAGGGACATATCATCCCACACACTGCCATCCATTGGCCAGCCGTTGTAAGCACAACAAAAAATTCTCAAAACCAAAATGACTGACGGAAGAGCAGAACCGCTGAGCAGCGCAGAATCTCTCCAATCCTCCTATTGTAGGAAATACTTGCAGGTTAAAAAAAATGCTTTACTGCTTTACTATATATTTTTTCTTCCTAGGATGGCATAGTCATGACCTGCCTTACTCTGCCTGACTGGCACTTAACTTCTTACCCTAACCCTAACCAATCTCACTCCTCATGCCTAAACCTAACCAATCAAACTAATGAGGGCCAGGAGTACTAGCCAATCAGAGGCAATATGCCAATATAACATATACCACCCACTGTGCAGGAATCCCAACAAACCATGAAGGAGTTGGTTGAAGAAGTCTGCTTTTTGGGCACAACCTGGACACCTTGAGCTTCTTAAGATGTAGTTGTAGGGGATACACTACTTAATA
>NW_023339807.1:875131-877782 GCF_004916995.1 Morone saxatilis
ATATCCAGCAACTTCGCACAGCCATTGAAGTAGGAGTGAACCAACATTCCACGGCCACCAATCAATAACTTGATCAACTTTATGGAAGGAAGACTGTGTTGCACTTGCGTGAGGCCAAATTGTGTACTCAACCAGATACTGACTACAATACATGAAACTGGCACATGTTTCGAGTGGCCTTTTTTGTGGCCAGCCTAAGCACACGTGCAATCCCATGTGTCATGATCAGCACTCTTGATTATGCCACACCTGTGAGGTGTACTGGATTATCTCGGGCAAAGGAGAAGTGCCACTAACACAGATTTTGACAGATTTTGTGAACAATATTTGAGAGAAATAGGCTTTTGGTTACATAGAGAAAGTTTAGATTCTTTGAGTTCAGTCATTAATGAATGGGCGGGCAAAAACTAAAGTGTTTGCGTTTTATAATTTTGTTCAGATGTATATTCACACATTTACTTATTATATATTTTTAACCCACAAACCATGATAACTTTTCCTAACGTGACTAAGTAGTTTTGGTGCCTATAACCTAAAAAATTTAACTGTGACCATTCACAATATTAGAACTACTTTTGTATTATTGTTACCATGATGACAGACGTCTTGGTGTACCTGCCACTGATTACTCTCCAAGTAATAGTCCATTTAGGGAGCATTTGGACAAATGTTGTTATAGGTATGAGGATGTTACAAACTACTTACGGCAATGACTAACAGCACGCCATGGGATGGCAGGACCTGGAACACGCTGTCGTATACGCCGATCCAGAGCATCCCAAACATGCTCAATGGGTGACATGTCAACAACTGAAATGTATTCGATAAATTGCAGTTAAGTCAGTGGTTAAAGTTACAACTTTAACATTACTGTAATGCAATTATTTGTGTTTCTGTGTGTGATTTTTCTACTTCATTTTGTGATGTATAAATGTAATTTCATCTCAGGTCTCTCTTCTATAATATATCTTTATTTAAAATCTTAAAAAGCTTAACTAACTGACTAACATGTTTCTTTACATTTTCCTTGCTCGTTTCTGCTTTCGGTCAGAAGAGCTCAGTATTTTAGGGTCTTCTTATCCCATTTACTGCCACTTATTCTTCTACATTATGAAAGCTTCACAATGATAATCTATCCTATAAACCTGACCCCTTCATTCAGTTTTGTCAAAACTTGCTCAAAAGCTGCATTCAAGTAGAGTGTTTTCATATCAAAGCAGCATTACGTTCCTCCCTGCTCGCTGTCAATCACCTTACACCACGGGAGGACTCCGCCAGGAAACAATCCATTAAAATCATATATCAATATATCCCTTTTAGTCGAGCTTTCTTACTCCAAAAATGATAAAAAGCAATAAAACCTAGTCAAACAACACTTCTCAGTACTTAACAGGCCAGTTTTGACACCATGACGGACAGTTATGTTCACAGTGTCTAGCTTTCCAATCTCGAATCATATAGCCTGCATTATTCTTGCCCTTCAAATGCCAAGCACCTTCCTGTGATGCAAGTTTCCAGCCAAGGCTTCATTCACACCCACTACCTCTAAATCACCATGCTGTCACACCTGAAACCATGGCAACAGGCATCACAGTCTCCCAACACACTCAAGCAGTTACATGTGCGACTCATTAAAATGCATTTGCACGCACATTAACATTCCTATATTTTTAGGATTATTCAGTGCTCCCTTCATGAGTTGGCAGGTAGAAATACCACAGCCAGGATAAGCTGCTGCATTAATTATGGGGAGTCAGACTGATAGTTGAGATATACCAAGCATGTCTTGTATATAGATGGGGCTCACTATTTTTGGGTTTTATGAATAAATAAGAGAGATAATATTCCTTTATTACCAAGTGTTGCGAGATACTGTAAATGTGCATTCAATTCAATGTTGTTATATGTAGTTTTAATTTAATTTCAATTTCATGTGTAAACATAGACATAGAAGTGGCTACAGTGTGACTGTTATATGTGCCTAGAGGAATAAAAAGTATGTCTACTGAATGACAGATCAGGGCTGAGCCATCCCTGACTGGCCGTCAACAGAATATGTTCATTATGAACTGCAGATTGTGCACAGTGTCAACAAGTTAGTCTGCTGCTGACGTTACTTCACATCTCTGATGCTCCGATCACTTGTGTGCTTAATTAAACGCTCTTGAACATGTACACAACCGATGCTTCAGAGTAATGGAGGTTTTGTGAGGTAGCCATCATGCACATGTTAACATGAAGAGCAAGCTTCTCGTCACAAAGAACAGACATTCCATATGTGGTGCACCAGGGTTCTGCCCTGGGTCCACTGCTTTTAAATCTATGTATGTAAACACTAGAGGTAATCACCCATAAGCAAGGTCTTGATTTTCACTGCAATGCAGATGATGCCCAGCTCTATGTAGCAGTTGATCCTGATGACCTAAGCCCCCTTTACTTCCTTGCTGCAATGAACTGTTCACAGGTCTCCCCAAACAGCTTTTTTGTGTAAAAGTATTTGCACTGACTTCCAGCTATATTTATTCACCAATTTTAAGATTTTTGTTCATCTCTAAATGTGTTTTTGTGCTTCCCCTGCAAGATCCCTCAAATCAACAGACTCTCACCATAAAACTAAATATTAAATTGACTGTACTTATATAGCGCCTTTC
>NW_023339807.1:877815-883554 GCF_004916995.1 Morone saxatilis
GCCACACTCACCCCATTCACACAAATTCATACACTGATGGCAGTGGCTGTCATGCAAGGTGCCAAATGCACCTTATCATTCATACACACTCATAAATCAATGCACAGCATCGGGAGCAATTTGGGGTTCAGTGTCTTGGTCAAGGACACTACCGCCAACCTTCCGATTAGTGGACGACCCGCTCTACCCAAACAAAGACACAGACATACAGTGAAGTTGCCGTCAAGAAGGTATATTGACGACAAAAGACTTGAGATATCACAATAAATATATAACATATAGCATATATGCCTTATTGTTTACTCTTTAATTATTGTGGCCATGTGGCTTCGCACTGTAGATTCTGGCAATCCAACTGATTACCTTACTGTTACCTAGTTTGTTCATATAGTTATATTGGATTTGCACCATGCCTATTTAAAAAATGCTGTTGTCATTCTGAATGTAACCACAATGATGTTATCATTATCCTATTTATTTATTTATTTAGTTTGAACTAGTAATTTTCATAATCTGCTCAATTTCATTCGCGATTGTTTGGAGTACACAAAGAAACTCAAAACAGTGGCGAAACCCCACTGCCAACTACAGTTTTGGCAGTGTCACTGCAGACTAACCAGACACACCAGTGCACAATTGAGCAGATTGAATTGAACATAGAGTTAGCTCAGCTCACAATCCCAGCTACATCAGCTGATTGCAGCTAATTGTAGACAACCCACAGCTGATGGCTCAGCTGATTCCCTTCTAAGCATCCAATTGGCAAATACCATATAGGGCGCCTTATTTAAATAGTAACTACAATTCTTCAATTCTGCTAGCCCCCTTACTCACAAATTGAAAAAATGCATCAGACACCTGCGAAGGATAGTGATTTTAGGGGGCATGGCCTTTTACATTGACCACAGCAGTGGTCAGAGCTAATGAGCAGCTGCGTTTTGAGCCATTTTTAACCCACAAAATGCAGATTTTGGTACATTTGGTAATAATATTGCCTACCCTTGCTGCTTTCTCTGCAAACTGCTTTGCAACCCGCCTCCATGCATCTGTATCTGATTTAATCAATGTCATTTATGTCATCATGATGCCTGCCCTGTTCTGTACCCTATGGGGGGTCTTTGCTGCTGCTCTCCTTGCCTTACACTCTCCATGTATGCACATGGAAGTGCAGAGAGGTCCCAGAACAGAGTCATACCGCCAGATATAACATGCTGCAATTAGAAATAAAGTTTTCTTTCCACAAAAGTGGTCCTGAATTAAATGCTCAACACTTGCATAGGCTACAGTGTCGGTTCAAAGCTATTTATCTATATGAGTTAATCAAAACACAACTAACCCAACAATGAACCCTTTTCTAAGTAAAAAAAAACTTTGCCGGTTGACTATATCAAATTTTCAAACATGTAAAAATTATTTTGATCAGGAAGCTCCCTGGGTCTGTATAAATTGATGTTTTTATCAGTTATGTGACAGGGATGCTGCACATTTGTCTTTGAGGTATTGTTTCAATGATGAATGAAACATTGCAGGTAATAATATTAATATTCTATGTGTGTATTTGCATTCCTCCCATTCTGTCCTCTGTTTAACTCCCTTTTGTTCCCTGACAACACTCCCTCACAGAGATGGAGACTTACATTAAACAGGATTAAATGGCTTCAGAGTACATTATACAAAGCCCAATCCATCCAAGTCTCAGAAGATTAATTTGGGTTCAATAACAATTCCAAACGCCACTAAATGACTCACACAATGTGAGTGCAGGACAGTATTGACAAGGAGGATGTTTAATTATGATAAGCAAGGAAAATCAAATTTATCATTTTAGCATTTTAATTGATTAATTCAAATCATTTCCCCCCTTACTTTCTGAGATAGGGAATGGGTGCTGAAAGGAATATTAGGAGAATTATAAAATGAAGCTCTTGCATTTGAAATGAATGATGTATTAGTTTAGAGGAGATTGGAAAGACTCCTTTGTCCTCCTAAAGCCACAGTTACCAGCAGTGATTACACAACCATTTGCCTGACAATTTATCCTACTTCCTTCCAAGTGCAATGTTAAGGGTTTGTATTTACTATATACAGTCATTAAGAAATGGTCATGATTTTAATTCAAAGGTAACAATATCCACCAACTTGAATTTCCTCCCACTCATCAGTGACGTATGAAATAAAAAAAAAACACCATACTTAATCTGAGCAAATCGTAAACTACAGACGTCTATTTTTTAGACACACACTCAGATTAAATGGTATTCTGAAAGCACATAAATGATGCATATGCTGTAAATAAAGACTATCTCCTGATATGAGGATTTCCTCATTTTTGTGGGTTTTGATCATGGCCCAGTTTCCCAAGAGTATATCTTCAAGGATAACATAGGCAATATTGGGAACTTATCGCTGTACCACTACAGTGCTTTGTCTTTAATAAATTCCAGTCATTTGACAATAGTATTTAAGACTAAACGTTTTAAACCCTGCCAGTATCCCCAGGAGCCTGTAATGTTCATAATACCTTACAATAATAAATTGTTGGATGGAACAAACATTGTACTGGTGATTTTCCAATTCATACATACTCACCAGTTGTAAGCTAAATGTTTACAGGTTAGATTATGAAACTTTATGAAACTATTTGGATTCATCCTTTGGGGATGATAAATATCCACAGTCAATTCAATACAAATCCAGTAGTTTGCAAAATACATTTAAAAGTGTTGGCTGGGGTAATTAAGTAGTAAATATTTAAAGAGTAATAAAAAATATTTGTTAACTGGCTAGTTAGTTGGTTAGTAAATTATAGAGTGTTTTGCGACAGAGTCTAATTATTGGTTATTGTCTATTTTAAAATCTTTGGTCCCCACCAGTTCCAACAATACCATTCGCCTTCTGATCATGACAGATAAGCTACAGTTGCCGTGAAAAAAGCAAAAGGCCCGATCTAGAGCCAGATTTTGGTTTGTGCCTTTGTGACTTCTATAGAAACATGGTGGTTCAACATGGCAGGCAGGAAAGCTGACCTACAGCATCTGTAGATAAAAAACATGCATTCTAAGGTAGGTTCTTGTTTTCAAGTGATACACTAATGAAAACATACCTAGTTCCTTTTCTGACAATAGATCCTCCTAAATGTCACAAACTGGACCTTTAAAACTGAACTTAGAAACCCTTCATAAGGTCTGCCTTATTAGAAAGTGGTACCAAAAATCAAATACTGTTTTTCTTTTGCGTCACTGTTTCCTGATTGGAAAAACCTGATCACTGCATTTAGTTTTCTTCCATAGTAAATACAACTTATTTTAACTGGCAAAAACATAAAACTCAAGCTGATTTGACTTAATCCTACCTCCTGATCTCTGGCAGGATATTGGATATCAGTTGACAGTCCAAGTCATACATTATGTCTGAATTGTTACACAAATAAAAGCTCTTAGAAAAGTCGCAGAATGGGAACTTGCTCTGCTTTAGAGTTGAACTGAACTGACTAGGGTGTATACATATCTAAAGCTACAGAGGATAGCATATCTGAAAGACATGAGCAGCAGGAAAGTCAGATTCACTGTTAAGCGAGAAAAAACATCCAGGCTCTTTGTGAAAACCCAGTCCAGACTGTTGATTAATTTATCTTTCTTACCAGTCCTCTAAATCCAACATGTTGGCACCATCACTGGACACACACTGAAATTTCTCTGCAGTCCAAATAAAAACTATGCCAGTTGGACCCTCCCTGGAGCATTGAAAGAGAGTGAGAGATATGTTTGTGTTTTAAAGGCTCTAAACTTAAGTTCATGTGCAGTTCTCTTTTTAAGACAGCAGGCTGTTGGCCAGATTTTAAACTGTACAATGTCAAATCATTTTTGACTCAATTCTGCTTCTATCTGTATGACTGAGGCAGAGTACATGCCATCTGTCTTACATTTCTGTTTTATGTCATGTTGCTATACAGGCCCTAAACAGAGCTGTGACTCCAATCTGTTCTCAGTCCCAGTACAATACCAACATTGCCCTTTGGCATCTGTAGTGACTCACCAGGTTTTTGATTGACTCTAATGTTAACCCAAACAGGGCATTATCAGATACCCAGAACAACTGATCTGTCTGCCCATTGAACCTAACGTTACCTCAACTGTGACAATAATGGACGTGTCAAGGGTAATTTCTACAACACTGGGCAACCACTGCAAGTGCCCTATTGGCAATGCTTTATTATTGGCAATTATTATTTTATTGAATGAATCACATTTTTTGTCGGCCGCCAACATTCATGAAACATGGCACAAAATTTGGCGGTTGTGAAAATGTATGTATTCTATGGGTCTTGCACATTGGTGTAGCAAAATGGCTTGAAAGCACCCCCTAAATGCAGCCCCCAAAGCATGTTTCAACAATAAGTATGGACATTTGTTTACGCATATATGTCCAAACCAAACCCAAATCCAATAGAAAGTCGGCCATTTTTGATTCAGTGGTCATTTTTGCCGATTTGCATTATTTTAACAAATTCTTCATAGAGAATTGATCAGGTCGACTTCAAATTTGGTCAGTACAAGACAGGAAGCTGTTATGCTACAAGCCAGAGAGCTAACGTTATGCTACGAGCCAGAGAGCTAATGTTATGCTAGTAAGATTCATAGTCAATAACACTGCATACGATCGACAAATAGTAATCCGTGGATGGACGGTATTAACAACAGATTAGCTAGCTAGCTATCCAGCATTGTCCTCAAATAAATATCAAGATTTTCACTCACAGATTTTTTCAAAAGTACTGCAACTGGAAGTAACAAGTCGAATAGCAAATGGGATGTAAGATGATTTTTTATGTTTAGAGGATGAGGCACTGAAGGACTACAGTGTTGTGATATTATTATATATTTATATAGATACTCATTTTATTCATTCATTTGGAACGGTAAACTGACAATTTCACTGGAACTACTTAGTAAGTGTCCTACATCAGGAATTAATGAACACCCTGCAGCCAATCAGAATCTTCACCCCGACCATGGTATAACTATACATATTGCCATTACCACTGGTAACCTAAGGTGCCACCAAATCAACCAAGACTAAATCAAAATTATTTTTATTTATTTTCAAAATTCATACTTAAACTGAATTAATATAATAGTTCTGTACTGTATATAGCTTTCTAATTTTGATTTATGTATAGTTTTTTCCCCTTTTCTTACTCCGGCTTATTTACTTGTTGCTTCAACAACTAATTTTCCCTCCTGAATAATAATAAAGTGTTTTATAAATAATGTCTATATTAAAATGTTGATGCTGTATACATTTAGATGTGTATATACTGGCTGAATTACAACACTGAACAAACTTAGAAACAAAAAAAGACTCACGGATATTTGAATGTGCAATGTTTACCTTTCCCATATTGGAAAAGAAGCAGCCTTTATTTGCCAGCAGAGAGCTGAACAACATTCAGGCAATCAGCCCCTCGCAGGAAGAAGATAGACACCATAGCAACAGCAGAAAGTTTGAAAAGTTGTGAGCTGGGAGCAGCAGCGGCGGCGGCAGCAGCAGTGCTTATGTTGAGTCGTTGGACTGGAACAGATATACGTTAATTGGAAGTAAATCTGACAGCTCTGGGGGAGAAATGAGGTACGGCAAAGAGAGGGGGGGAAGCAACACCATCAGCAGACACCTAGACCCAGGAATGCATTAAGCAATAAGCTCCCAGATCTGAAGAGGGTACTTCAAACATCTTGTCCT
>NW_023339807.1:883626-883893 GCF_004916995.1 Morone saxatilis
GTTATGTATTTATTGTTTGTATTATAGCCTGTATTTTTTCCCACTTTGCACATCAAGTCTGAGAAAGAAGCAGGGGGGTGCACCCAGGGTCCGCATTCACAATTATTTCCAGAGAGGTTTTGTTTCTTAAAAAAATAGTAATGGAGTTATTTTGTTTGCCTTAACTTTGAACTTCACAGACGGCTGGTGATTCTAATCAGGAACAAACGGAATAGAAGTGTGATGCTGGTGATGTGGTGGTGGTTGGTGGTAGTGTTGATAGGTGGG
>NW_023339807.1:883993-886384 GCF_004916995.1 Morone saxatilis
ACTGTGTATCATCTGCATAACAATGGAAAGTTAATGGAGTGATTTCTAATAATGTTGCCTAAAGGGAGCATATATAAAGTAAATAGTACTAAGTAAAGATAGTATCTTTAGCACATGAACTGTCTAGAGCTAGCTCGTCTGACACTGAAATACTGCCACACGCTGAGAAGACCTCACGTGACCCATGGCCTTCTACATTTGAGGTGCCATATTTCTCTGCGGATATTGAATATAAGCTAATACAGGGAAACCTATGAGAAATGGCACACGCATGTCAGTTTCACAAGACCTGAAGTATGACATTTTGCAGAAGCCAGTTGAGGAGATGTACAAGTTCTTGGCTTACCCACAAGATCAACACTTCAAAAAGGATGCTGAGGCACTGATTAGTAAGCACCCTTGCCTTGCTGAAGAATAGTCTAAAATTCAATCTCCGTTGGGTAATCTTCATTCCAAACTTTGCAGATGTGGAATGGCAGATGTGTCAGTCAACAGTAATAAGAGGGCACAGCAAAACACAAATAGCGTGCCACCTGGAAAAAACCTGAAGAGACCCAGGAGAAGTGAGGCAAACTTCTTGCCACAGGGTCAGGATGCATCATCACTTGAAAGCTTTAGACAGGTGCTTGAAAATGAAATGAAGAAAAGGTCACCAAATGCAGTGCATGTGAATCAGCTGATGAGCCAGACCTTCTCATTAAGATGAAAAGAAATCGTGGAGGATCAGTTTTCTGTGAAACGGATGTTGGAACGCAGGCCAGCTCTTTTCAGAGAACAACAGGTAAGCAAACAAGTATATTAAATGAATACATAATAAATGTCTATCAAGATATTATGGTCATTTCTTAACTTGGTACAAATATTGTGTTTGTGTTCTGTTTTGTCCTTCAAGGTTTTTGCAGAATTCACAAGAGTGGCAAGCAAAGATCTTGAGCAAGACTTTTTTGAGTCCTTGGACCGCCATACCCCGCGTTTCCTTGACATCTTCAAATCTAGAAAGGGAAATGTTGGCAGGACACTTGCAGAGATCTTTGCCCAGGTTGAAATAAGGGTAAGCATTTCTGCTCATTAATATTGTGTAAAAGCAGGAAACAGCCTCATATTTACCATACAGACAATATGTGATAGTGATATTGACCTTCTGATTTAGCCCAGCAAGACAGTGAATAAGTTTCTCAATATGTCAAACTAATTCCTTAAACCACTTAATTTGGAAAAATGTGATCCAGTTTCTTTAGAAAATGCTTTTCCTTAGTGTAACTCTTTTTCCTCACTGGTTGACCCATAACGTCATAGCCATGAGGACTGTTGTCCTGCGATGCCTCCCAGTTTTCCTCGATGATAATGGGAGTGATTTATTCAAAGTCTGCTTTGTAAGTATTGCCTAATTTGGCATGTTTAAGGTTTTGCCCCATGAAGACAAAATCTTCACCTCAGTTCTGACCTTTCTTTGCATCTGCAGGATTCGGATACCACTGCGGATTTCACACAGGTTCCTGTTGGAGTATTGACTGTTATACCTGAAGAGAGTCAGCAGCCAGGTCCAAATGCCTTGCATCCAGCATTGGTATCATACTGGAAGGTAATCTTGTCATGGAGCCATACGCAACCTATTTGCCTCATATTTGGACAAATCTATGCTCTTCATCTGGATTATCCAAAAAATCGAGTGTAGGTAACCTGAGGCCAAAACTTCAGAGCCTTCAGAGACTTCAAAAAAGACAGATTTCCGTGGTAATAGTACTGTTATGTTATGGCCAATGCTTGTTGTTATAAGAGATATATGTTTCGTCTTTTTTTTTCGGCATGTAGAATGGCTCTAAATACCAGCATTGTGTTCTACAAAACTATTAAAGTCTTAATGTTAATGTTAATAGTGATTGGATAGTAACTGCAAAATGTTGTGTGCAAAGTTGATGGAATGTTTCATTTAGTTTGTAAGTTGACTTAAGATTGACATTGTAATAAAATGTGCCATACAGTCAGTGAGAAAGATTTAGTTTTAATATTTCTAGATTTTTTCCAAAAAATTGTTTTATATTATATATTTAATTTTATATTTCACAAGGCTTAAAAATGCATTGTTTTGATTACTTTATTTATTTAAGGCAATTAGTTTCCTAGATTCTACTGAGTAAACGCTTGTTTTACTTAAGTTGGTAACAACAAGTTAATTTCACTTCACTTACCATTTTTAAGTTGGAACAGTTTCACCAAATTAAGTAAATACAACAAAATTATAAGTAAACTCAACAAGAAGATATAAAGTAAACATAACTTGAGCCTAATAGTTATATTTACCAGTTTCCTAGATTTTTTTAAGTAAGATCAACACATCAGATTTTAGAGTGATGAATGTGAATAATTTAATTGAATGTGTGTGTGTGTGTG
>NW_023339807.1:886484-900106 GCF_004916995.1 Morone saxatilis
GGTCATAAACTGTAACGCCCTTGTTTTCATTCATTCTAGTCGGTGTTTACATTTCACCAACAGGGCCAACGTGCAGGAGGCACAAAGCGCATGCTCCTGACCAGATATCTGTGGTGTGGAGCGGACTAACTGGACTCTAATAGTTATTGTCCTTGGTGACTTTAACAAAGGAAAAACCTCAAGTCACAAACTTCCAAAATCCCGAGCCAGAGAGGAGAACAATACTGGAATCTCTCACAGTCAAGCCAGAGCTTATCACGCCATCGCCCCGCGCCAAGATACTGTACCTACGTTCATGGTCATCTGATTTCCTTCAGTCCCTGAAAACGCATCCCCCGTGATACCCATACACCGGGGAGCCCCCAACCTCACCAGTTCCCCTCCCCCGGGAGCTCAAACAGGAGCCAGGGCCACTTCACAGACCACGACCGAGGATTTGTAGAAGTCACTATACCTCCACGCCAGTAGACGTATCATCTGGGTGAAGGATCCAAGAGAGGCGAACCGTTCAACAGGCGTATGATGAAATATTCCAGAGTAGAAGAGCAGTGCTGTTGGATCACTGTCACATCATTGCACAGTTACTGTTGGTGTAAAAACAGATACCTCCACCCTTGTTTTGCCGGAGAGTTCTGTGTCACAATCTGCTCTGAAAAGTTGGAAGCATAGTCCGGTATTGATCCACACAGCCACGTCTCCATGAAGCATAAAACAGAGGATGAAGAAAAGTCTCTCTTTTCCCCACAAGTAGCTGAAGTTTGTCCATTTTATTGCACAGTGAACGCACGTTGGAGAGGAATATTCCAGGTAACGGTGTGCGATGTCCGCACTGGCGGAGACGCACGAGCGCACCGGCACATTTTCCTCTCCTCCTGTGTTTTACTGTGTGAGCAAAAGTGAGCGCACCTTTGACTACAATGTCCAATAATTTAATGGAAGAAAGTAGAAAAGTGGGAAAGAGATCAGCTGGAGTTGTTCCCCTGATGTTCATGAGCTCTTCTCTAGTGAAAGAGCTCTGGGTATCACAGCCGAAAACTGAATTTACAAACAAAACAAGAAAAAACAATGTGCACCAACACACCGAGGCGGCTGTTTGTGAATTCAAAACCCAGTCGCTCAGAACAGGCAAACACTGGCTCTAGATAGGCAAGCAAGGGAGTTGCAATCTGCAACTGCACGGGTAGATGCTATAAATCCTACACACTGGACCTTTAAGACTAAAACTGCTGCCAAACAATGCGCCGAAACAGCCTCCCTTCGATTTTCTATGTACAAAACCCCACACGAGCAGTGGCATTGTTTTGCCCTTGGATTTGCCACTTTGCGTCACTGTACACCATGGACCTGTATCCAGTGTTGCCACGCCTGGAATTATAAAGGTAAATGGAAACATTGCCTGGCCAGCCGTAGCCTTGGAGATGGGCTCTTCAGGTGAGTTAAAATAGTGTCCACACAGGATTTTAAACTGTCTTATGGTAGACATTTGTAGCACGATCAATTTTAGTATAAAAAAAACAGTAAGCCTTCACAGTTGTAAAGGCTCAGGTTACATCCTGCTAAACAAGGACAACTACGCCACCTGTTGTTGTAGATTTGTATCAGTATTGGGCCTATTTGTTATCAATGAACATCTGCTGTTATCACAAGCCTGACCAGCTCCAGGAAATTAACATGCTGCATCGCGACTGTTCCTGTCTGTGCTAGGGGCGGCGCTTGCTGTATTATATTTGAAACACACGTTTTCAACACAATTTAGCTATAGAATAAGGTGGGAAATATTAAGTAATCACAAGTTGCTTCAATACAGTAAATACCTTTTTTTAAATATTAGTAACAATGTAATTATATTAAATTAGCTGCCGAAACCATGTCAATCCCAACATGATTGCGGCCATTTTGGATTTGGCACTCAAAAGCCAGTTACTGACTGCAGTGCACGAATAATCCACCAGAGGGCAGATGACCTGAAAGATTGGATAGAACAGGTTTTTGTTTGTTTTGCAGCAGGGGGATCCGGGGATCGAACCAACAGCCCTTTGATTAGTGGAGAATGTGCTCTACCGCCTGAGCCACAACCAGGGTTAACCCCTAAAGAAAGACATGAAACTGCAAAATCTATAACTGATGCAGCCTGAGAACTGAAAATATTCCTTTTTTCATATCATAATCTTCCAACTCAAGTACAGCTCTATTTATAACTGGTTATACTGTGTTTGGGTGCTGAAAGACTTTAACAGACAGATGGATCTAGTAACAGCTTCTATGTCTGAAAAGGTATGTAATTACCATGTTTATCACACTCTCACACTTAATAAGACAGCTCAGCATCAAGATACCTGAGCTGCTAAACAGCATCAGAACAAAGGTAAAGTCTGCACATCTGACATCTCCTCGAAGTAAGACCTCGTCTGTGCTGGTGTTACTGGCAGTGCAGGAACAAGTTCCTGTGTGTCTTTTTCCCCACTCTCCACAAATAAGGCAGAAACACACATCATTGTTATTCTAGTCACAGCAGCTGACAGCCAAATCTCCAAAAAGACCCCGCCACATAATGAGATGTGAAGTATAATAAGCAGAGTTGGCACGAGGCAATTTCAAAATCCACCATCTGATGTGTTTTTTTCCTCCCTTTCTGCTTTTCATCATGTTTTTGTTTTATCCATTTTCCCCCTCCGCCTCCCCCGCTCTGTGTGCCAAACACTGTTTCCATGACATGGGCGTCACTCAGCTCTTCAGGGATTGAGGGATCAATGAGATGCTCTCTCCTCAGATTATTTCTCACTCACCAGAAGAAAAGAATATCCAGATGCACTGATATGATGTTGTTGTTATGCACTGCCAAGATTAAGGTGAACAGATCGTTTTTTTGTCTGATAGGAAGTGAACTCTGAGAGACAGCGGTTCCTCACTTGTTGGAGAGTTTCTTTAAAATGCAGAAAAACTGTTCACACACATGCACAAGCATACATTCTTTTTAAAGCATAAACAGATTTAAAAATAAAAGCCAAGTGTACCCCCACTGCCCTTCCACTCAGGGGCATTTCTAGACTTTTTAGACTAGTGTGGCACAAGTGGGGCACTGATTTAATGCAGGTGTGGCATGAAGTATGTCTATTCAAATCATTCCAATACAATTTATGGACCCCTGTATGCAGAAATATTCAAAAATGCACTAGGCGAAAATAACACATTTATACCACTTTCAAAAAACTGCATGTTTTTTTCCCCAAAGTGCATGGGATTAGCATAAAGTGGGCATGTCTGTAAAGGGGAGTTTTGTGGGTATCCATAGAACCAATTTTCATTCAGATTTCAAGAGATCCCTTGATGATCCCTTGAAAAAGCCATGCCAGTTTGTCCATCGCCAAAATTTTGCCTGACTTCAGAGTGTTATTCATGACATGGTTGGTACCCATGGATGCGTTAGGTCATCTAGTTTCATATGGTGTCAGTAACTTCACTTTAGTTCTAGGAGCCCGCTACAGCCTCTGAAAGACAATCCAAGTGGAAGAGGTAAGGATAATGGGGTGGCCAATCAGTTTTCAAGGGCGGACAGTGCCGCACCAGGCCCCCCCTTTGGACACGGGCCTGCTTCCACTCTCATAGCATGGTTTAAAGTTCGCTCATGGAAGTGTTAATACTTATACTGATGTGGAAAAAAATATTCCATCTGCAGTATATACAGAATTATCAGATGGTTTCTAACATGCTATAAAGTTGTGAGGAACTATAAGGGCATGATAAGCTTACAGTACAGCAGGCCCATTTACCAGCTTTTTCCTGGTAGCCTTCAACTGCACTACATGTTCATCATCAGTGGATGGAGTTTGTTTAATTGGCATGGAGGTTGATGTGTCAACATACGACACCACAAGATGTCAAATACATGTTAATATCTGCTTACAACTTGATTGTGTTTGGTTCAAGAAAACAGCCACATTTTCTTACACCAAACACAATCAATTTCACACAGGAGAGAAACCATTTGAATGCCCCTTTTGTAGTAAAAGTTTCAGCCAGAAAGGAACTCTGCAGCTACACATGAAAATTCACACAGGAGAGAAACCATTTAGTTGCCCATTTTGTGAGAAAAGATTTGCACACAAAATACGAATGACGCTGCACATGTCAGTCCACACAGAGGAGAAACGCTTTAGCTGCAGTGCTTGTGACAAAAGATTAACTTGGTATACGTTAATTACTAACAAGTGTGTCAATGAGTCCTCGCAGCTTCGTCAGAGCCAAACTGAGAAAAAGGCTCCTCCCAAGGAATTGTTGAGTGTGGTTAAAAATTTTGCCTTAAGGGCAATCTGAAGACACACATGAGAACTCACACAGGTGAGAAACCATTCAGCTGCTCAGTGTGTGGCAAAAGTTTTAAACAAAATGTACATCTTACGGAGCACATGACGATTCACACAGGAGAAAAACTGTATACATGCAGCGTTTGTGGCAAGGTGGCTCAGAGGAAGAGCGGGTCGTCCACTAATCGGAAGGTTGGTGGTTCAATCCTCGGCTTCTCCCGCCACATGTCGAAGTATCCTTGAGCTTGATACTGAACCCCAAATTGCTCCCGATGCTGTGCATCGCTGTGTGAATTTGTGTGAAAGGGCGAATGTGGCATGTAAAATTAGCAAATCTCAAACAAAAAATAATGCTCAGATATTTTCTTCATGCTTCTCTATTCAGAGATTTTTTTTTTATAGATTATTTAATTAAATTTGATAAAAAACCAGTTTGATTTTGGGGATTTTTTTTACATTTATGATTCAACTTAAATACTTAAAACATTTTGTAAATATTAGCTTATCATTAAGCTGAAATGAGACTATATGTCACTTTTTAAAACCATCTTTAAAATGTGGTTGTCTTTTCAACAGAGTAGCCTAGCACATAGTATATCTAAGTACACGAAAAAAGGAAGTTGACTGAGATTCTAAAAAGGGCGGGGCTTAGGAAGGATCTACTGGTGCGTTACATGTGTTGTACCCTGGGGCACAGGTGAAGACTCTACTGATCTAATATTTTTCTCTTCCTATGAAGAGCAAAGCAAATCAGTTCTTCCTGCCTGCCGTGCCGCCATAGTGCAGTCTCCTTCGTGATCACCACTGACAGATGCCTTATTGCCACTGCTCACCTCTATCACGCTAATGGAGCAGCTGCACCCCTAACAGCACTTCAGCTGACGGGTGCACATTAGAACATGCAAGGCGCTCCTCTCTTTTTCATTATTCCACGATAATGCATCCAACACAAACACACTGCCACATCACACATACACTGCACTGTACATACACACAGCACGCCACGTCCCTGCCATCAACATAACATTTTGCCCTGTCCTTTGGGAATGTGACCAGCAGTGAAGCTCATCTGTGATGGGGCTGGAGGCACTTGCACCATCATGTACGCCACAGCCAGGCGTCTAATATGTAGATTTATCATCCCGTTCAGCAGCTTTCACATTAATCACCTGTCAGGACGGCAGCCACTGAGCTCACACTGAATGCATCTATTTGCCTTCGACAGATGACAGAAAACTAAAACGTATCTGGCACTAGATGCACTTAAAATCTTCTACAGACACGCTCTTGAACAGTATTTAACAGAGTTTATAACATGTAATTAAGGCTGGAATATGCATCTTTTTAAACATAAAAAAAGGATGCATCATATTAGTGTGACTTTTTTAAAAATGTATTGCCATAAAACACAGGGTGTTTGACCTTGTATACTCTCTGTAAGTTGGACTCCCACTCCAACATGAATGTTCATATGAATGTATAGACTTGTGCAAATGTTTGGCTGCAGTTGATGTAAAATACTTAACTTTGAACAAGACCTTGACCTTATGTTGTGAAAGTTGTCTGTGGGTGTGCTGCTGGGGCTGTCAGTGAGACATTAGTAAGCTGCAAAGCAGGGGAGTCAGAAGGAAATCTCCTTAAAAGAACTAGGAAAAGAAACAAATCGCGACTAAAAGGTGCCGGCCTAAGGCATCAGCACTTCAAGGAGACAGAATGATAAGGCCTGCCATGTGCGCTGCCAGACAGGTAAATATGTTTTCTGGTACTTTGCACGCTAGCAGAGCAACAGTCTGACAGATGTCAAACTATTCATGCAGGATGACTGACAATGTATGAAGTCTACCAGCTGAAGGTGAGGGCGCAGGACCTGCTTCACTTCAAGCTACAAACATTGCACATTGTTGTGTAATGAGTAAGGTTTCCTCTTACAGCAGAAATAATGACCCACTAAATTTGTTTTAGATGATATACACTGTATATTCAGTAAGTCGGGACTTATTTATAACCTAAGGATCTAAAGAACAGTCTCTTTTTTGGAAACAAGAGAATACACTTAACATTAGTATATAGTTTACTTGCTTGGTATCATTTCTTAAATTCTATCTAATCTTAATTGTTTCTTTAGGAATATTTGTTATAGTGAACAACTAAGTTGTCTGTACTCACAAATAAATGATGTGAGAGACAAACAGTCACACCACCAGGCAGGCTAGCAGGGCTTCTCTTGTTAAATCACAACCTAGAACAGATTCAATGTGTAGATCTGTATCTGTATATAGAGATGTACAGAACCTAGGGGCTGATCTAGAGAAATATTCATGGGGTGTCCAGAGGTACAGCAGAAATATATTTAATTACAAACAATCACATATAATCAATACTTGCTTGGAAAGGCCCACAAATGAAGATATTTGAACTCAAAAACATTAGAAAAAAGAAGAAGATATACTTTTATTGATCTAACCGGGGAAATTGGTTTTTTTTTTCAAACTCTGTTTTTAATCACAACAACACAGCTGAAAACAACACTTTCCCATGCACATGTGGAAAAAACAAAGCAAAAGGGGAAAAGAGAATTTTTGGATTGGAGTGAATTTGGCACAATCAAAACGTAAAGGGAAAACAGGAACAAAAGACAAAGTTGAGTTAAAATGAAAACCCAAGGCAGTAAACTACAAAATAAAACAAAAAGAAAACATCAACCCATAAATATATAATATTTTTTTTTTTAATGGTTGGGAAATGATTCAGTTTAGTTAGTTTTAGGTTAAATCGACAAAGTATTGCACCAAAAACTTAGGGGTGGTTGGCCAATTTTTTTCCCTTACCCCCAGATCCCCGATAGAGCCGTTCACAAATGTGGGAAACAAGTGAAACTTTGTGACACTTTGAAGAAACTCAAAAGAAAGGCCCCAGCTTTTTAAAAAGAACACACAAACAATGTAAATTAATAAGAAAATGTTTACTGATCCATAAACAACTTAAAATGGAGTAACTTGAATGCGTTTGTGGAAGTATTACTGGAATGATTTTTTTTTACATGTTTTTGTGGGTATTAAAAAGATAACTTAAATTAACCTTGAGGGAAAATTGTTCTTTCACTCTTTTTTTTTACACACAAAACAGGCTGAAAAAATACCCCTCGTGGGAAGGTTGATTGGGGCTGCCACGTTTTAACAAGCGCCCATTGAGCAGGCTTGGGGTTAGGTTGTCTTGCTCAAGGGCACCTCCGCAATGCACAGAAGGTGAAACTGGCACCTCTCCAGCTACCAGTCCACACTCCATATTTTGTATTCTGTGCCAAGTCCCTCCACACTGAGCTACTGCCGTCCCAAATGGTATGGTCTCATTGAGACTTTTCTATGTGTTACATGTGTTATTATAAGTATGTTTTGCTGTGTGTAGACCCAGGAAGAGAAGCTGCTACCTCAGTGGCAGCTAACGAGAATCCAATAATAAGGAAAGAGAGGAAGGTCCATTGAAAGTGTAGTAGAAGGTGTATATCTTGCTGGTATAATGTCATATGACTATGAACAGATCCTTTTCACTGTCTATTTTTCAAAGAAAGGCAGTTGACAGTTTATGGCAGTTAACGACTGCATTGAAAATAGCAATATTAAAAATAAAATGGGGTTTATCGAACTTACATTTGCATTTTTCATTAAACTTATAGTATTATTATTTTAGGAATCATGCATGACTGATATTTTTTTTTCAAATAACGTGTATCCCCATTTGAGAAACACTGCACTGGTGTAAAGCTCATGGGATGTCCAAAAGAATAAAAAAATTGTATCCTCTGCATGAATAAAAATGTGATGTTGTTTTGATATTTATAGTGGTCAAGTGATTGTTTTGTGCTTTTGGTGGCACTAGATTGAGTCGGGAGGTCATCAAAATCGTTAAACATGACCCTTTTAGGAACAGGAAAACTCAAATTCAGCCAAGTGGTCATGCTCTGGATCAAAGCGTTGGATGGACAAATGGGCATATAAGAACAGATGGTGATGAAGGCCAGGTATGAAGTTAAGAGCCAAACACTTCCGTGCATTAAAGGCAATCACTAACATCTTGATTTTAGAACTCAGGTAACCGATGGAATGATGCAAGGATTGGCGTGGTGTGTTCTCATTTTTTAACGCAGGTTAAAACTATGGCTGATGCATTTTGGATAAGTTGAAGAGTGCAGAGAATTTTAACCATGAAGCAGAAGGGAAATCACCCTGACAGAATGGAATAAGTATTATATTGTATTGACTGTTTTATAATACTGGGTGACAATGAAATATTTTTTTCTTGAATTGAAAAAGAGCAAAATGCTTCAGCTGATTTGATCTGAGTGATTGGTGATGAATGTAATGAGAGAAAAGTTGTCGTAGGCATTTATAACTTTGTTCTTCTTTCTTCTATTTCTGTCTCATATTAATTAAATTCGAATGCATTTATGATTAAAATCCACTTCCAACGTATACAGCCTATGCAGAAAATAAAGTATGGCACGGTGTTACATGGGCATAAAAAACTTTGAACTTCAAGATTTAACCACTCACTAACCACCGTCTAAATTGTGGCCCATGGGTTAAATCTGGATTTTTAACAATAAATATTTGGACACTGATAGTAGTTTGCAGTGAAACTCCTGTAATCTGGACTACCGCGTTATATACATACGGTAGACTGTATAACTAAAAATGGACAGGGTTGCAAGGCCTCCTAGATTTTAAGGTGTGTAGGAAAATTATACACTGATAGTTCAGCAGTTGGTTCACTTCTGTGAAGAAACAGAAGGAAGCTTGAAAGTTAAAATAACAATTTGGTTGATAGTTGCAGCTGATGTTTTTCACTCTTTGGTGCCAGGTAAACAAAACAATCTACAAAGATACAAGAAAAGTATGAAGCACATGTGTATTTGTGTGGAATGTGTGCTACTGTTGGAAAACAGGGGTGATTATGTCTCAATATACAAGTTGGAAATCACCAACACAACATGTAGCCAGCACAAAATTGATGCAATACAACAGCTAAACATCAGCCACTGAAATCGATGAATACCATCCTATTTGCTGATAGGGGGATATCAGTCAACAAGGTGAATATCACCATATATATCCATGCATTGCAGATGCTACAGGGTGCCTTTTGCTTGCAGCACTGGTATTTGAGGACCTGGGATGAGAGCGGGTTGTATATCATTAATCTGCTGTGGTCATGCACTGCCCTGAAAACTGTAGATCTGTGCAGATCTTTGACTTGCTGTGTGCCAATGTGCACTGAATCTGGGCTCAAAAATAGAATGTATAGTGATCCACTAACAGTCCAGGGACTAATGTGAGACACACCCACTGATTGTAGGCTGGAACCACATTTCTCATCAATCACAAAGACATTGTGGAATATAATGATAGGTAAAAATGGAGAGCGCAAGCATTTTCATACTTCTGGGAGACAGCTTCTAGCTGTATTTTTGAATTTCAGACTTCCTCTGCATGGTATTGATTGCTTCTTACTACTTCAAGTTTTTAAAAACTTAATTCTTTAATTAGTAAATGAGAATATGTTGGAACTGGCGGCTGCTGATGCAAAAAAGCAGAGCCCTTAAGCACTCTGCAGCTCTGTGTTTACCTGCGGTGGCGTAGGTGGGAGTGCAGCGCACAGCAGAAAGTTTTGATGCGATATTTGTTAGTGAAAGCGTGAAAGATGAGCTCGGCACAGCCGGTGCACTCTGTATTGATTAGGCACAGTTTGATTGCAGGATACATAAGTTTTAATTAATCATTGGGGTAATCAAAATGGCAGCGATATTCTAGGCTCACAGCAGACTTTTGGGACCAATCTGAAAAACTATTGATTAACAACCTTTGCTTTTTTCCTCTAAAGAGCCACTCTTGCCAATAGAGGCTGAGAGATTGACCTTTCAGTCTGGCACACACCCAAACAAATCATCTTTTTTTTCTTTTTATCTGTAACATGGAGATGCCTCCCCTACACACACACACTGTCTCAAACTTGCTCTCCCTCCCCCTAACACACACAATCTGCTTCATTCTCCATCTGTGCAGAAATAAGTCTCCATAACAGTTACATCAAAGTCCTTTCAAAAGTACCTTTGGTCATTTAATTAACAGCGAGCTTTGATCTCAGACTCATCTTTGTAAAAAGATAGATTATTTGTCTACAAATGCCTATTTTAACGATATTTTGGAGTCTCAGCCAAAATGATTTAAGAGTTTGTGTGACTGCATGTCTTCTAATCTTTAGAATATATATATTCTCTGATATTTAGGAACATTTCTGCTGTGTTAGGATCATGTTAGATACAATGGTTTCTTCATTTAAAATGCATTTGAGGCTTAGCTTAGAGTGAAAACAGTATTTATTGTGTATTACAGTGCTGTCATCTTTGAAAAAAAGTTTTTGGTTTTAATAAAATGGCAAAACCCAATCCGTGATTTTTGAAAAAGCCTTGCTGAATTCTCATACAAAAAATAAGAACATTTGTAGATTAAAATAACTTATTTCAACATGTTCTGTCCCTCCTTGCTTTTCTTTTCAGTCTCTCCATCAATTTTTTTCTTATTTGCAAGCTCATAAAATTTAAGTTCAAGCTGTAGTTCCTCTTGTATGGAAGCGGATTAGGGCCACATGTGAAAAATTTCTTTGAATTCTGTGTTTAAAGTCAGAAACATAAATAGAATTGACTTCTTTCTTTAAACTATGAAGTCAGAATTCTGAGATTTCAGTCAGAATTATACCTACAGAAACATTGCAATGTAATATTCTATTGTATACAGTGTACATATTGTATTATAATATTTTGTTGGACTTTTATTCTATTTATGATTCTATTTTCTTTACTCTTTGCAATTCATTGCCAACTTTAATGTGCCAACTTTAATGTGCTGCTGTGCCAACTTTAATTTTCCCTATGGGGGATCAATAAAGGAACACCTTAATTCTAACATTAAAGTCATTAAAGTAATCCTCTTCCATACTCTGTTAAAAGAAAATTTCGTAATATTTTTGCAGCTTGAAGACTGACTACCAACTCTGATGCAGTGGACATGTACGTTTTGCAACTTTGCATGTAAAGAAGAGGGCAGCTACTTAAACATTATAGATTGAAAAATGGTGGTTACACAAGAACGTCACCGATTACCATGTGTTCATAGAGTGCATCTGCACATTTAAGTTCTTCAATGCACTTAAAGTACATCTATCAAGAGCACACTCCCAGAAGAATGATCATCATCCTAGTGATGCCATGGAAAATGTATTCCAATGTCAACTTTGTGACTTCAAAATGCATACACATATCCAGATGCACCAGAAAGTCCAGTGCCCCTACCAGGATTGCAATTTTGAAACGAGCATCTATACTACATTTAATTCCCACAAAATCAGGAACCACAATGGCAATCAGTAAATGGACCTGTACTTTTATAGCACCTTTCTAGTCTTCCGACCACTCAAAGCGCCTTTTACACTACGTGGCCATATTCACCCTTTCACACACATACTAAATATATCTGAAAGTGCTGTGCAAGATGTAATACAGCAAGTAAGCCAGATAATTGACCTGTCAAAACATTTGCTGTTTTCTGCTATTCAGAGAATACTCCTGAACTACTATCCTGATGCAAACATGTCTATAGCGTCAGAAATAGTAAGTGCAATCTCAGAGAGCAATGTCTTTCTGAAACACACTCAAAAAGAAGGTACCCTATCAACCTCATCAAGAAGAGCCGTTTACAAGGTAAAATAATTTAAAATTGTGGAACCTGTTGAGTTTGTTACAGATGAACACAAGCAGTCAGTTGTCTACATACCTGTCCTCAAAATGCTCCAGACTTGTTAAACAAAGATGAAATCTTGGACAAGGCTCTCACAGTTAGCAGTGGTGATATGCAAGGATATAGGACCTTTAGGGATGGTTCACATTTCAAAGAAAATACTTTACTGGTGAAAGAGAATTTTAAGATTGCCTTGGGTCTTTACATCGATGACCCACTTGGGACTTCTAAAAAGAAACACAAAATCTGTGGAGTATATTGGGTACTTGCAAATCTTGCACCAAAATTTCGCTCTTCTCTCAACTCAATACAGTTAGCCCTTCTTTGTAAGGCAAACACTGTCAAAGCATGTGGATACTCTGAAGTCCTTCGTCCACTCATTCAGGATCTAGTGCTTCTTGAGAAGCATGGTGTATATGTGGAAAGATTGGGCTCAAGTGTCAAAGGGACCATTATGTATATTGCAGCAGATAATTTGGCTGCTCATTCGTTGGCAGGATTCCAAGAAAGTTTTGTCTCTGATAAGATTTGCCGCTTTTGCATGGCTATGCGGCAGTAAATACAAGATAACGAAGTTAGGTCTGGTCACTTCGTCTTGAGACCAAAACAAGACCATGATCGTCAGGTTTGTGAAGTCCAGCATGATGGCCATAAGGCATTCCATCAATACAGACTCTATCCAAAACACCATTACTTGGAGCATTATCCCCATCAAGTATTTGGACCACATGTGTGGACGATGAGGTTTGAGGGAAAGCACAAATTCTTCAAACAAGTCATTCGTGGAGCCTACAATTTCAAAAATGTTCCTTTGACTTTGGCTGATAGACATCAGAAGATGATGGCTTACCATTTAGATTCTGCTTCATGTTTTAAACCAGCATTGGAATTGACCAAGGTGAAGAGTGTCATGATTCCTTTCTTCCCAGATAGTGTGCAGCAGCATTTCTTGGCAAGATCACCTCAAAATACAGTCCTTGCAGCAACATTTGTTAACATAGATGGTATTAAGTATGCAGCTGACAAAAGTAGCTCAAGCTTGCTTTTAACACAGTTGAAAGAATTCAATATCTTTCCCCTCTCCACCTACAGAGTGAAAGGCCAGCTGTTTGTTACACTGAAGCGTAACATTTTGTGCTGATGTCATGTTTCATTCTTTCAGAACCATGGACCAGTCCTGGCTAGTGAGGGTAGTGGTTGGCGAAAATGATATTCGAAAAGTAACTTTCCATGACAGACCTAATAATTTGGAAGAACTCGTCAGCAAGTTGAAGAAAAGACTCATGCTGCACTATGAAGACCCAGAGTTCAACTATGCTGTTTGCAACCTCACGGATATGAGTGAGTTGCCTGATAGACCAACACTGAAGATTGTCTCTCTGGAAAACGTAATCTCATTGTCTGCCAGTACATTATTTTTACCCAGTGCATTGTCTTTAATTCAATTCAATTCAATTCAATTCAATTTTATTTGTATAGCGCCAATTCATAACAGAAGTTATCCTCAGGACACTTTTCAAATAGAGCA
>NW_023339807.1:900206-911570 GCF_004916995.1 Morone saxatilis
TTTTTCTTTGTCTTCAGTCACTACTAGCAGGCTTTATTGCTTACATAAGGGCCTCACTGTAGTAATGACCATTTCTTTGTTTAAACACATGGCCACATCCCAACACTATCATCAGTGGTACATGCCATGAGCCCTTGTGAAGCATCAGATAGTTCCCACTAAACAGGAACACAAATCCTCGCCAGGCACTGGAGCCAGCTTTGGGCCTGGCTGACAGAACACCAGGACGTTGCCTAAAACATCTGGCACCAGTGACCAATCAGCCGAGTCCCCTTGGCTACTTGAACCCTGTCAGGTATAAAGGCAGCACAGACTTGGAGGATGTCTTTGTTTGGCAAAGACTTTGGGGACCTTTTTTGTTCCTACATACAGCCTGTGTCTGTAAGGAAATGCAGTTTGAATCAAGTAAGTTGGTGGAAGTTTGTGGACCGAATTAAAAGATCTTAATATAAAATCACTGCATGAATTATTTTGAACACACAGTAGCAATAGCTTTGTAACTCAAGTTGAAAACCACAGTTGTTGGAATAATCGTCACCAAAAGCATTTGTGACTTAATAATACAATAGTAAAAGTACCCCCTTTGACACTGACTCTCATACCCACCCTGTATATACAGTATGCATTACAGTAATGCACTCCGGTCTTTTGCAAAGCTCTCCTTTACTATCTTTCTTATCTTTATGTATTTTGAAAACACTTTATTTTTCTGTGTGATTTGTATATTGGTATTTGTATGTTTTACGTACCAATTGCACCAGGACACATTCCTCGTAGGTGTAAAAACCTACTTGGCAATAAACATAATTCTGATTCTGATTCAATATCAAACTTTAATAGTAAAACTCTGTCTCATCAATTGATGTAGCCTGCAGCATTTACCTGGGTCAAAAGTCAAAAGAAATGCTAGAGCTTGCTGTATTTGGTGTCTACTGGAGAGAAAAGGTCAACTTAGGTCAACTTAATCAACAGAATGCAAAGATTATAAAGTTTTTTTTATATTTTTTTCTTGTATCAGTGGTAAAGAAACATCATCTTGGTTGGCTTCTCCACAGGGAGGTCAGAACAAAGGGTTATCAGCAGAGCAGCAGGGAGCACTTCAGTGTCTTGCTTAAGGGCATGTTAGCAGGACGGGTAATCGTTGCTGTGGGGCCGCTCAGCAGGGCCCCAATATTCGCCTCACCTGTTGTTTCAAAATGTATGTAAAGAAAAGGCAAAGTGGCTGGGAGGAATTCAATTCTTGCAGCTTGGGCTCCAGCCTCCCGCAAGCAACCCTGAACAGGATAAGCAGTTTAGAAAACTGGATGGCTTAAATTGAATTTAAATGAGCTAATATATTAAGGAAAGGATGGCCCCATGTGGTAGCAGTGTGTCTCTCTGTCTATCTCCCACACACAATGCAATAAACACAAAGTGTCTGTAGGAGGATGGAGTTCTTTTTTTTTTTTTAAAGTCGGACAGCAGCTATCTCCCTGTGCATACAGAGGACTCTAAATATCTTTTGCTTCTCCTTCTTCCCCTGCTGGGCCAATCTCCTGCACCTGACAACCTTTAAATCCTCACTTCTCCTTTATATCCTGTCTCTGGATTCAGAGAAATGCTTTAAGGTACAGTGTCACATCGGCTATGTAAGTAGGTTGTTAGAGGTGCGACCAAGTCATTATTTTGCAATTATTTTGCGAAAGGCGATTTTAATTTTAATGATGCAGAAAACGTATTAATCTCAAAATGGAGATTTAAACTAAACGTAATAGTTCGGGGGAAGAGTGATTACCCTATTATCTGTATCCTTTCAACCAATTAAATTATTTGTAAATCAGCAACTTGATTGGATGCTGTTGGATTGGGTCAAACAAATTTGAGAGATAGATTGTCAGCTTGCTGGGAATAATACTGAATATTGTTTCAGGAAATGAAGGGAATTAATTGAGTCATGTCACACTTGGGGGAAGGTATCAAGTCTTTTTAAGTCAAAAGGCTCATGTCCAAGTGAAGCCATTGGTATTTAAAATCTAAGTCCATTTGCAAGTCTATCTGGATTTTGTCGAGTCTAAAGTCATCAAATTTGTGGCTCGAGTCCATGCCTCTGTAACATGTAAAACACCCTCTGCAGCCCATTGAAGCTGCTGTGGTTGTCTGTTGCGGCTCAGGAGGCTCACTCCTGCCAGCACTCTGTTAATCATCGACTCTTATTAGGGGAGAAAAAACCCCTGCTTGCTTTAATTGGCGATGGCTAAGTGAGAGAAAGAGGAACAGAGAAATCTCCCTTGAGGTCTTGCTTACCCTGTCTAAATGACAGAAGCATAAAGAGGCTCTTCCAGACCCCTGGCACTGAGCCCACTACAACCCCCTGTGGTGCCTGGCCTCGCCTGAAGCCAGGCCTCAGCGCTATTGATTGATTTGTGAGCTGAGCAGGTTTTTTCCCCCAGTGTGTGATGCTGGGAGATTAGACCTCTGACACCACATGTGTCTGGCCCTGTTTGGGATGTACACAGTCATGGAGGATAAGGTGGGAGTATTTGCTTTGATGTGCTAAGAAACGCACGGGACAGGTCACTATGTAAAGTGCTCAGCTGGATTACTTTCACAATTAATCAGTGACTTTCCCATGGAGGAAAATGTCTGCTTTGCTACTCTATTACTGATCAATATAATGCAACTATGACTCAATATGTCTTCAGTTCATCGACTCTCATAGGAATCTGAAACTAGTGACATTCCTATTAGCCTGAGCTGTACTTTGTTTAGTGCTAATTACCTAATGCTAGTATTGTAACGCAATAAATTAAGATAGTAAATATTATACCTGCATGGTAGCATTGTCATTCGTGGCTTCAGTGCTGAGGCACACAAACACAGATATCAGAATATTCCTAAATCAATGAGAAGTGGAAAGTAACAAAATAATTACATCTGTAATTAAGTACTTTTTTCAGGTATCTGTGCTTTCATTGAGTTTTCATTTTTAAACAAATCTCTGTAACCAGGCTCTTAGTTATTTTTAATGCTCTTGAGGGGAATTATCGATTATTTTGCATCATTGCACGCCTTCCCAACAAAAAGACCGCTTCAAATCATGCATGACAGACGTAACATGACTAAAACGACATGAAAGACGTAACATGATGAAGACGACATGAAAAGACAAACCAGAAAAGAGAGGAAGACCATATTTGAGGTTTTCAGTTAGCTTTGCACAGAAAGCCAGTAGGAATGTCCTTCAGAGAAGGTATTAGTAGAGTACTTTTTACTTTAATACTTTTGAGTACATTTCAGGGTCTGTACTTTTTTCAATTTTAATTAAGTAAAGAAGTTCAATCAGTACTTTTACTTTACCAGAACATTTTTTTTTTTACAGTTTTTGAACATCTACTTTAAGTAATGTCTGTACTTTAACCACCTCTGATATGAACTGATCAATAGATAACTTGACATAGACATGTCTGTTTGTGTTCTGACTCTAATGAATACATGCATATGATGTGCTTATAACACTCACTCCCAAGTTGTCAAATACTGTCGCTTGGTCAGTGACCATCCTCTTCATATAATGCTAAATTTTAACCTTTCTATGTTCACACCGTGATGACAAAGTCCATCAAAGAGAAACTACCTCATTCATGCACATTCACACACCGATGCTGTGCATCGGGTTCAATTTGGGGTTCAGTATCTTGCTCAAGGATACTTCGACATGCAGCGGGAGGATCGAACGAACAACCATCCGATTATAGGACGATCCGCTCTACCTCTGAGCCACAGCCGCCCTAGCAATGCTAGAGGTCATTATTCCACAGCTCCTTGCAGGCACATCTATAGAAACTACTCAGGTATCCTTTTGCACACACACACACACACACACACACACAAACTTTTGGCCTTCCTTTTTAATACATTTGCTATGGTCTGGTCACAACATGGTCTTGGACCAGCTCTTCCTCTAACCTGGACTGGACAAGGTCTTGGCAATGTCTTGGGTTCAATTGAAGTGATCTGGACTACTGTTGACCTGCTTTGACTTTCAGAAAGGCCGGAACAATGATCATCCAGTTTTATTATGTTGGAGATGCGCTGAGCACTCCCAACCTGTATAATAAAGATGAAAAGAGGCTGGTTGGGAGTAGCGTTTGGGATGGTGGAGGTCGTGGCTGGGGTGGGCTGACACTGCTTTTGGGCCAGATGATAAAGCTATAATTTCCTTCCCAGCTATGATAACAGTGGATACCTGTCAAAGCAATGGAGCAGAGGGCTGATAATAGTAAGACTGCTTGAATATTTAAAGCTCATTTCTTCTGCAGGAGCTATAAGGTAAAGAATGAATAAATCCAGGACATAATGTTTTTGGTTTTTTCTGCTGAGATTTTGGCCTACAGTTGGTTGGTCTTTCCAGAGGTTTTAGCAGTTAACCGTTCAAAAGAAAAACAACAAAAAAAAATTTATGGGAGTCAATGAATGCCCTTTCAAAGACTAGACATGCGACAAATCCTTTGGATATTACCTATAGTGTAATTTTACTGGAGTTCTGCACTTTTGTAAGCAGTTTAAACCAATCCATGTCAGTTGATGATGATAAAAACAATTGGCTCCAAAAATAATTTAAAATAAAGTTGATTATAGAAGTTACAAGGTGATTCTCCAGTGTTTTTTTTTTTTTAGCAAGTATTAGGTGCAAGTGGTCTAGTAATTAATCTAATAGTTAAGTACATGCTCTAGTAGCTAACCCTCAATGCTCCTGTTAGCATTCCTCTATGTTCACAATAGTGTTCAAGAGAACAAACATTTTAAACATTCAACATGTATCTGAAAATTAGACTTTACTATATATAATATACAATGTTTTCTTCCTGGAGTTTGTACTGTTATTCCCATGTCTGTGTGGGTTTCCTCAGGGTTCCTCCTACAGTCCAAAGACATGCAGGTTAGATAGGCTACTTGTAGGTATGAATGTCTCTCCAGGGCATAGCTTACCTCTCACCCAGTGCACACTCCAGCCCTATCTGCTCATAGGCTCCGTTGACTAAAAGAAAAATACATAAAAACAGCAGCAACAGGTATATTTCCCACCTGTTTTACACAAAAGGATGGCTGACTCCTACATTCTTATGGAGCAGAGAGTTATAAATGTTTTATTAAAATCACTTGTTATTGCTCAATAAAACAAGACAGTATAGGCACCACTACATAGAGGAACCTCTACAGCTCTCACTACTAGAGACAGACATATTGTCTGGGAAAGTCACTCTGGGCTGAAAGGAGGAGAGACGGGTATTCAGCAACCTCTAGAAAGGCTGACAACATTTGTTGTTTGATTTTCTTTTACTGTATGGGCATCACTTTATCTTTTCCTGTGTGGGGATGCTTCTCTTCTATTTTGAAATCCTTTGTGTTGCCAAGATAATATCAGTTTTGTTGTCACTCTGTCACATGTTGATATCAAAGGCAGGGGACAGGAATGTTTCATATCACACACTCTCAAACTAAAATTACTTTCTCCTCTTTTGCTAAAAGGACCAGTATGTAGGATTTTGTGGCATCTAGTGGTGAACCAACTAAATACCACTAAGAGAAACTACAGTGGGTGGAAAACTTGTCAAAGAAACAGCGGTGACAAGAGACGACTGTTGTGTCTCCTCACGTGACCTGTGTCTTGGCAAAAAACTGACACCAGAACACACCACACCAACAACAGCAAACGACCATCTAGTATGTACATTCAACCAATGTGCGAGAGGTAAGTACTCCCCTTAACAGCAGGTGGCAATAGTCTGCATTCATCATTAAAAAAATAACACTGGAAGACCTAAGACTGCAGATGCGCCATATGGATGAAAGACCATAGTCCACTGATTCACTTAAGCTGAACAGCCAATCAGAGTGATTTCTCTCACCGATGGTACCCGCCGCCAATTCAACATGCTTGTTGTTGGTCTGAAAAGCAGTAGACGAGAGTCGACAGGTGTTTGATAAATTTATCATACAACTACAAGCACAGACTCCATCTGTCCACTGAAAACACACCTGGGTGGTTAGGTGAGTATATAAGGTTGTCATGAAGTCACCTAACTAAACAAGAATGGCTCCAAGTTCTAGGTAATTCGTAAATGTAGTTAATATAGCAATTTTTAGATCATAAGGTCTGTTTTACTCCCTCTGCTCTGCGCTTTGCTTTGAGGTTACACTGCGGTCCACTCTCTTTACCCTTAGATGCATAAGTGGGTCTAAAATGACCCCGGTGACGGGTCGTTTTCCCTTGCAATATCTTTGTAATGGAAAAGTTGTTATCCGTTCATATTCCAGGTATCCTCCCAAAAAACAGTGTTATTGATATCAATGCCCATTCAATTTTTAACTTACCTTTTATACATTTTTCAAAAATTATGTTTTTGTATTCTACCCCAAGTTTCCATAAGGGGTCAAAAAGACCCGCATTCTTCGTCTTATGGGATTTCATGGGAATCTTTGATTCTTAGTCCACCTGTGACTGTCAGAATATTATTTTGTGGACCACACAGACTATATCCAGTGTCCCACCTTAAAAGATATTTACACAGGCCAAGATCTGTACATGTATTATCTTCATGTCCTTTCACCTCAGAAATGTGCTGTGTGTCATCCCATCCGACTCTGTGTGAAAGAGTGGGTTAGTATCAACAAATTAGCCTACTTTAAAGTTAGTTCCACACCTAGCTAGCTAACAAGCTAGGCTAACCCATACTGTATGCACTGGTGTTGTGTGTCAATCATGACTACTGGGAAAGTGGGTTCTTACATCTATCATGCAACTTTGTCTATTTTATTGTTGGCAAGCTAGCCTAGCTAAGCCACGCTAGCTAACCATTACTGTATGTATTGTGTGTCTCTGTGTGTGCGCTTGTCTGTGTTTGGTGCATGTGTGTTTGCATTTATTTGTATACACATCTTCGATCAATAGGTTTGCTTGTCATCAAAACCTTCTCCCTTCCTTTTATGTTGCTAGGTATACAGTTGAAAGTGGTCTTACAGATGCTGGATGAAGGGCAGTTATGGGATTGCCCCTAGAATCTGAAATACCACCACACACACACACAACACCACGCACGCATGACCCCACAAAATGATATTGACATTGGTCTATTGCTGTTGTGTAATTTTTTAATGTTGTTCTCTTTCCAATTTTCAAAAATTCTTCCAAAAAATTTTCAAAAATGTGAAAAAGTGAAAAATAATAAATAAATATAAATAAAATATTCAGAGCTGTAATCATTCTTATGTGGACAAAAATATAATACAAAGTATAATACAATGATTAAATTCTTAACTAAAATGCAAAACTGGCATAAAACACATTGATTCTAATACGGGTCAATTTTTTTGACCCCCACTTATGGAAGAGTGTAGGGTCCAGTCACTCATGCATCTAAGGGTTAATAAATAAGTAACGTATAAGGCAGCTGAAGGTCAACTCAAATTGTGGTGGGCCGGTTCTGGAGGTATAAATGCTCCATAAGTATTTTATAGCTCCTTCTACCGACTCAGAACACCATTTAGGTAGAAGTTGTGGGCTGTTAAACGGGTTGTGTGCCCTCAGGGCCAGAAGCGGGGGTCGTCCCCGCTAATCGGAAGGTTGATGGATTCGATCCTGGCCTCCTCCCCCGCCATGTGTTCGAAGTGTCCTTGAGCACGATACTGAACCCACAAGTGCCTCCCGATGCTGTGCATCGGCTGTGTGAATGTGTATCGAATGGTTTCTGCGTTCGATGGGCGCTTTGGGCCATCAGCTGCGTGAAAGGGTGAATGTGGCATGTAGTGTAAAAGCGGCTTTGAGTGGTTGGAAGACTAAAAAGGGCGCTATAGCAAGTAACAGGTCCATTTTCCCATTAAAATTTCGTGTTTTTACCCAAGGTTGTATACAGACGGGTCTTAGGGCGGTGCTAGTCGTTAATGGGCAAGTTAAGGTATCTCTGGCTACCATACCAAACATTTTAAGGAAAAAAGAAAAAAATAAGGATTTATTTAGGGTACTGTAGATGTGCATGAATGAGGAAGACTGCAGACAAGTCACGGTGTAACACCGTTAGCTTTTATTAGCCAAGCAGAACCAACAACAACCTCCGTACCCAGCATTCCCCGCGCCCCTTGACCTCATCACGCTGTAGCAGTAACCATAGAAACTGTCAACACAGTCTACAGGTACTTTAAGGTTTGTTGTTTTATTGTACGCCAAAATAACTTGCTTGCTATCTGCCAGGTTTGCTATTGGTCCATAGTGCGCCAGCAAATCCACTGATCGCAGTGATTCCATGGAAATTAACTGATTTTACTGTGAAGGTTTGCTTTCATGAATGTCAGTCTGACAGAGGCTATAACAACATCAAACGGATGCCAAAAAAGATCCATTATCCCGTAATGTTTTTTTATTCTAATGGTAAATAATGAGGTCATGAATAATGAATAGATTATTGCTGTAACCGGTATGCCTGCAGTAATAAATGGAGCACATCATGTGCAAAGTATTTAATTAAGAAAATTAGTAAATGCCATTTAAGAGCTATTCCAGTTATAAATATATCCTTGCTGTTTCTTCTTAGCAGTACATAATGACAATACAGTCGACAGAAAAATAAGTCATTGTTCATCCAGAAACAATCTGCTGCCTTTTAGAGCCTGCCACCTGACTTGTGACCCATAAATACAAATGCTACATAATTGCATGAATATTATTTTTCACGGGTGAGCCAAACAAATCAGTCTGTTTTCCATCTTCAAGGTTGTGCTCACCTCTGGAGGGGTGGTAAGTGCTAATGCAGCAGCACTTCCTCCATTTAGATCTGCTCCCTCAAATGGCAGTAAACATCATCGTTGAGGAGAATGCAAATGCTGGGCATAAAGGTGGATCCATCAGTTTAATGACTGGGTTTATAGGACAGTTAGTGAATATCAAGATGATGGCTAAAGCTACAGCTGCCTCCAATTGTGAGGTGGGAGGCTGGCCGCTTGCTGGATGAGGATTAACTTCAAAAGGACCCAATCAGCTCCCTTTCCATCTATCCTTTCCACCCCTTTCTTCTTGTTTCCCCACCTCCTTCCCTCCATCCTTGTTCCCTTTATTCGCCTTGTCTTTTCCCCTTTCTTTAACATTCTGATACATCCCTCTCCTTCCCTTCATTGCTCTTTTTTCCTCTGACTTCAAACACTCTTTGTATTGGCGCGCAGTTGTGTTTGTGGAGCTCATGTTGATGGTGTTGATATCGATCGACAGAGGCAGAGTTAGGAAGTAAATTCTTTGAATAGCTGCTCTATGACCTGATTCTAGAGTTGTGTTCGTGTGTTTGTGCAGCGGCTTACACAATGTGTGCAGCTGCTGCAACTGGGCAACAGTTTAAAGGAGCTTTCAAAATGGACAGACGTGCGTGGGATTGCTGGAAATGTTCTCATCTCTTGCCGACTAGTTAACCTTATTACTTTACAGGGTTTCTGCCTACGGGATATGGCAGAGAGAACCCTAATGTTTGGCTTTAGCCAAAGCTCAACTACTTTCAGTCCATCAGACGTTTATGTAACATAAATATGTAAATATGGTATGCATGGCTCTTGTTAGGCAAGGTGGGCATTGACGGCTGGAAGGGGTCCACAGAGGAGAAATTAAATTTTCTAATTAATTTACACTTGACACTTAATCTACTTTTTTGTGTGTCACACTGATGCCCCGTATCATACATCAGCCTGTACTTACTCCCAACTCATCAAATATGGCAGCTTGGTCAGTGGCCTAACGTTTCAACCCAAGAAACTGTAGGTAGTCAGTCCAATCCCTGTGAATTTGAAATTTGTCTAATCAATGCAACTTTCCTGCAAATTTGACCACCATTGCTGTAGTACTAAAATGCTAAATGTTGAGCTGTACGTCACCAAACTACTAGCAACTGTATTCTCACTGGAACAAGTTTTTAATGCAATTCACAAAAAAAAAAAAAAAATCAATACTGCAGTTTTAAGTTTATCCCACAATTTCATAAATTATTATTATTTTTTTTTTTAGAAAAGCTGCTATTTTAAGCTGCAACAATCCCAAAAAAAGTCTGTGAAATGCTGGAGGGACTGTCTAGTGTAATTTCTGGATGCACCCATATGACGTAATGTTTTAATGTTCCTTGAAGCCAGGTATGTCACCTAAAGAGCAAGAAAGTGCCCATATGGGAGGATGGGGTGGATGGATGGCTTAAACAAACAGGACCTTAACACAGGAGACTGTTTATGTAAAACAAAAAGTCCTTGCTCACTTCTTTTCAACTTACCTAAGTCATTACTCATGTTATTTATGTAACAAAACATATGTTACGTTACATTGTTACGTATACTTTAACACAAAGCACAGGACACAACTAAGTAGATGACTAAGCTGCAACCGTTTAAAGTCCTAAAATGTAAAATGTTTACTACAAGCTTGAACAAGTGTCGACCTCCATGGCTGCAAATGAAGCAAACACAGAAGGTACAAAAACTAGTGGTATTAGTGTGCATGTACAGGTATTTATTGAAAGACAAAGAAGAAAGAAATGTGTCGATGACATGACACAGAAGTTGAATATAGTTAAACTATAATTAAAGTACTATAATTATTATAAAATAGTAATGAAATTAAATCCCCTGAGGCACCAGGGAATGGTCTTAGAAGTAACCCTGGTGGTGTGTATGAAAAATATCTGCAAATGCCTGGCTCCTTGAATGCCAGATATTGTGAATATTTACAACCTTTCCATCTGCTAATTTATAGAGAACACTCTCCCTGTGATCAGAGACATTTATCACACCCAGAACTCTCCTTCTAATTGGTTTGGTTTTATTTGATTCTTAAAACATAAAACAATCCAAGGCGTTCTCAGCTCTTTGAATCCCAGACAGGCTTATCATTCTATAAGATGGATTGCAGGGAAGTGCCACTACAGTGAATAGCAAATTAGTCCAAATGGTTGTTGTGGCCCCAGATTACAGTTATTATTAAGTCTAAGATGAGCCTCTCCATCACTTATCCGACAAGCTGCGGGAGTAGACCTAATGAGTGATCTGATACATTATGCACAAAGGAACTAAATACACCAGAGGAGGATGTTCTCAAGACTGGCCTTTTTTGTTACTATTATAAGACAACAATTCCAGATTTAAGTTTGCAAGGCGAGAATCGCGAGAGAAACTGATGTAGACCCAAGTAGTAGAGCTTCCTTTGATCAGTATTGTCAAATTTAATTAAGCCTGTTAGCCAGAAATAGTTAATTGAAGGTATCCTTTATCACTTCCCTTGACCTGAGACATACTGTGTCTGACAAGTCTGCTAGCTCTGCATGCCTATACTGAGCTGTCCTTATCCATTAGGCAAAACTTCCTACA